>NC_056725.1:959871879-960069379 GCF_019279795.1 Protopterus annectens
GATTGGCACAATTTTTTCAGGTGGTTAATTTTGCAAACCTGATTGGCAAATCAAGTTAAATGCAACACCCTCCTCCCCAGCTTAATAATAAGACCTCCTTGAAAGGGGTAATGCTGTTGAGATCTACGGATATTTGATTGTGTGTGATTTTAATGGATTGTATTTATTTTTTTTAGGAATTCTGATGATGGCTTATGAGTATATTTTATAGCCCCCTTTTTTTTTTTTTGCTTTGCTATTTTTGTGTGAGTTTATATTTAACTGTATTTACTTTTATTCACTGGTGTTAATTAAGTTGGGTCACTGTCAGGATGTTATACAGCATGTGATCAATATGAATACTATTGTAAAGCTGCATTTATTTTTATATTTTAACTGAAGAAGTCATTAGTAGATTTTAGGACAAAAGCGCTCATCATTTTAATACTTTATTAAACACTTCTTTGTATGTGACATCGTATTCTGGCATTGTTTTTGTGCAGTTTTGGCCATTATTGTTTCTTTTGGGTTTAACATGCACCCCTGCACCCCTTGCCATATTCCCTTACATGTACCAAGTCTGAGGCTGCACAACAACTAAGAAAGAGGCAAACTCCTTTGACACTGAATGTAGTTTCAGTGAATGCACTACAATCTTTTCACATTCACCAAAACTACCCATGGTGACCTGGTACTCTCCCTATTATGTTTCTAGCTGCAGTGATATACCTGGTAGTATATACAAGCTGCATGAGTTGAACACCAGTGAGAATCACATTTACCATCTGCAGCACTATGGAACAAGAAATACTGCAAGCTTCTATGACTGCCAGGCCAGATTTTGCATTAAGGCAGGCTGAAGCCACCAAGTGACATCCCTATAATACAGGCAAAGTGGCACTTTTAGTGGAAAAAGGAATTTAACTAGGGAAGTGATTTCATCCATAGACGGCATCTGCAAATACTAATGTTGCTAACTGCTTTCTGTGCATGTAACACTTCAAATTAACAGACAGCAGTCTCAGTCCAACTTACAGAACAACCACCTAGGCACGGAACTATGAAGTAACCAAGCACCCAAACTTTTACTGCCATCATCTCAAATTATGCACAGTAAGCACAGTCTACAGTTCAGTTCCACTTTATCTAGCATTTTTCAGTTTTCAGCCAGTGTGCCAAAACATTTGTGCTTTCTTTCAGCAATTATTTACCTATCCCCCGCCATGGCTTTATTAAGGTAAAATTTATACAAGTCTTTGTACTCATGCTTATGTTTTACCCCAAGCTCTTCCCAAGTGGGTCCTTTTTGTGCCCATGTGAGGACTTCTGCTTTCCAATGATTAAGTTGCATGACATCACAAAATAGGCATGGTTATCTATTGAAGAAACAAAAGCTTAAATCATGAACAAAATGACTTACAAATGTCTGGGTGTCTTACTCTTTGTACTGAGCACTGCCAAAGGTTTTAAAAAGAATAGACTTTACAGTCCATTACAAATGCCATTCCCTCCTGTTTCAAGCTAGTATGTATAATGAAACTGAAAAGTGTGCCAGACCTAGCTGCAGCAGTTCTGTGCATGCTTGCACATTGATTTAAGTGAACAGGTCAGAATATCACAGAACTGAAGGACTAAGAGAAAAAGTGTTTCATAAGACTGAAATGAAGATGGAACCATTAGAAAGAACTTTGGCAAATAGTTTTCCATTCTGCTAGTAGTTACACTTCTAGTGCACTGGACATTTTTATGACCATCAACGAGTTCCAAAATGTACTCTTTTCAAAAGAGATCACTGCAGGGTAAATCCCCTTTCCCCAAGTTAGAGACCTTGGAGCTAAATATACTGAGTAAGGGGTGCAGGGCTAGAACCCCCTATATGAAAGTATGGGGGATTTTGCCCCCAGTATACAATCAATATTTGAATTCCATTGCAAACTTCTGGTCTCTGATTGCAAAGAGACACTGAATCACAAACATCACAATCTAGTCAGTTATTTAAAAGATGAGCTTAACATAAATCAAACTGCATTTAATATCAAGACTGAAAGACAAACTGTAAATGCAACTATTACTCTTAGCTGTTGTTACAGAAATGTGAAATACAATACAAGCTTTGCAAATGCAAGAAGAATCCACAAACTATTTCATGCATTAAGTCATTAGTTGCTTCATGCATATCATGCGGTGATCAGTGAAAGCAACCAGGAAATTAAAGATTGGTATTCTGTAGCCCATGAGTTTATAAGAGTTTCAGTATATCAGCCTCCAATATTACACTACTATGTCTACCAAACAGTGTTCTTTCTAGTCTTAGTGACTTGCGCTGTGAAACCAAACCACCGAAGAAATCACAGTGCAGAATAAAGCTCTAAAGCATTTATTAAGAATTAAGAATTAAAAATGGCCTAAAAATAAAAGTGACTACTAAAAATAAGCAATTCAACTAAACTAAGAGCCACCACAGCAGTACTTCTAAACCAAAGCACCCAGTAATTCAGTAAACTACTAAACAGCAACAGACATGTTATGCAAAATGATGTCCACCTTTTCCTGCCGAGAATGTTCTTCTTCCTTGGTCTTGTGAAACCACACGTCGCAAGAAAACAAAATGAACCAGAAGTTACAAATAGTAGAACAAGCACATACACAGCCAGGAAATAAGATAAATATGTAAAAAAGTTATTAGACAAAAAATGCTGTTTGCTCACAGACCTCTGCTGTATTACTCTCAGCTGCAGCTGCTGTTACGACATCACCTTGCTCTTCCAGCACCTATATTTTTGCAAAAATGGTTGGACAATTTGGTAAAGGTGAAATGGAACATGGAAGCTTCATTCTCTCTCTAGATCCCTAAGCTGTTCCACTAGTACACTCCTCCGACTGACTGACAAAGACATGTATGAAAAACAGGTGAAATAAAGCAGCAATGCTGAAGAAGCAAAGCCTGGCCTGATCCTGCTTTTAAATGTTAACAGGTAAGTACTAGGCTAACTGCCCTTGTGGGTCATTTTAAGCCTAGCCATTTTCCCTTATTGTACTCAAATTAACCTATCACATTTGTTATAGATTGGCCTTACCCCATCCCATGGTCGTAAATTATATATTACCCCAAACAAGTATAACTGGGATCATACCACAGATGACTGGAGGGGACCCATGCATGGGATAAGGCATTTAGGAGCTGCCTCAGTCCATTAGCAATACAGTGGGCAGTCCTGGGGTAAATTTTCTGTTACCCATGCACAGATCCAATCCAAGCTGCGCTAGAATATGGAGAGGGATGAGCTTTGTTTATGACACAATGCATGGATTACATACAGCAAGCAGACCAAATGTGCCACAGTGCAATGCATATATGCATGCCAGGAAATGAATCTATTACTATAGTGAACAGATATGCATACACACACACACACACACGCACACACTTCTGCAGTAATACAGGAAATACTCTACCATTTACAAAAAAATGAGTAACTGCAGTTTTCACAAACACAGTAAATATCTGCTGTACAAATACTGCCCTCTAGGCTCCATATTAAGAAAAATCACAATACTTGGAGAATAAAACAGCACCTTTTTAGCCACTTTACTGTTTTTTATACGGTCTTTCAAGGGATTAAGTCAGTAAACTAATTTAATATGTCATTCTATAACTTAAGACTACATTAACCTTAAAAGTTACAAATATATATATAGGCAAAGTGGATATAGTAGTCTGCATAACTGGATTTCTCACCTGCAGCACAAATTAACTTGAACAGATTAAGCACAAACCCAAAAATTTTAGTCCCCCACCCCAAGTAATACCAACAGAAATGATATAAATATGTTGCCAGCATTTAAATATCTTTAAAGCAAAAATAATTAACTTTTCAAGTCTGAAAAGTTAACTTTGGAAGTCTGACCACATAACAATGGGGTACCAGTATCTTGCTAATGTACTTCCAGTTAAAAAATTAACCAATAGACAACTAATACAAAAAAAAGATGTCATACAAGAACCATTTACTTAGTTACAAACTCATAAATGATAAAAAAAAAAAAAAAATCAGCCCTCCTCCACATTACTTCTGCCTGTAGAGAAGCTTATTTTTAAGCTGGCATCATATCTACATGCAAGGGTTATCAGTTAAGCAAAAGAAAGTTACAGACCTCCTCTTCCTGTGCTTTGTCTTTCCTATCACTGTCACAAATGATGCTTAAGGAACCCGACTTGGGCTCCAGGTAGCACAGGGACAGAGCAAGAGGAAAGGACATGACCAGCGAGAAAGGAACAGATTGAGAAGCAGAGAGAAGCAGCACAAATATGAGTAAGAAAGAAGGAATAAGGGAAGGGGAGGTTATAGGGATATGATGTTGAAGGTGTGGAGGAAGAAATGCAAGCCATTCCTCTGGGAGGCTTGGAAAACTAATATATCCATCTTCATCAAGCACAGAGGGAAACTTAGAAGGAAAGCATCTGAAGAATCCTGACAAAGAGAAGGTCAGCTTGATCTCCTTGATGGATTGTACAACAGTGCTTTGGCTGGCCCCTACTGTAGAAGCAGACTGTTTGGTGAGAGAAACAGCAGGAACAAATGATGTAAGAGGAATGACACTCATATTCAGAACACCAGGCATGTTATTTATGTGATGTTCATCAGTGCTGAACTCCCAGTGCTGTAATGCTGTCTGCTCCAAGTCACCATGCAAAAAGGGGTCCTCGTCAGAAATGTCTGACAAAGTGTCCATTTCTGGAATAGTGGGCAAGTTAAGTGTATGGTTTAAAGCAGTGAGGGATGGTGACAGCTGGTATATGGGGAGAGACTAAATAAAAATTCAACCATGGTTCATCATGAAAACAGAAAATTATGTATGCAGACAGAATGAAGATGGACATGAAAAAATACAGTACATATGTAAAAAAAAATAATGTTCAGAAAAACAAAACAGGGAAAAGAAAAAAAAACAGTTAGTGAACATCTATTTAGGTGCAGGGATATCAATTCACATGCATCAAAACTATAAAAAATCAGTAAATTCAAGATCCCAACCACCCTTTCACGAGCAATCAACAAATGGTAGTAAACGTTCATCCAAAAACAAATACCTCAATGAATACTCAGAAATGTGAGACAGCTTGTGAACTGTAGTGCCAGGAAATATCACAGGAAAAACACATATTAGAAGTTATGTACTTACTATAACTTGGCATCTGTGTAGTCCAATTACAATATGCCTCTTTATTGGGTCTACGGATCCGACCTCTGACACAACTTGGCCACTTCTCAAGACATATGATCAGAGCCTCAGTCTCCTCCCTCTCCCATAACACCCGGCTCCTTCTCTAACCCCTAAGATCAAGTTTGCTGCCCTCTTATAGGTAATTCAGATGTATACCAATGGGAACCAAAAATATACGACCATAAGGGTTTGCTGAAATGGAGATCATTTGTAAGCATCCACTACAGTAGATGACGCTTGCAGATTGAAGCTAATCTGATGGGAGTGGACAAGGGATGATGCAGGATAGACCACTGGACCACTAGGGTCCATTGGAGAGCTTGCATGAAGAATCCTGTTAATGGTACCAGAAGAATGGCAGCTGACATGGATCCTACCATCAGGACAAGGTAGGTTGGCGGATTTGGGGTATCCAGTAACAATTATACCTGCTGTCTCAAAGATCTTACCGTAACCATGCAGAACTTCGATTTCTTTAAAACAAGTTCAGACTGCTCAAATCTAAGATCGGTTGAAGATTCCTTATTTTTCTTTGGCACCAAAAAGAAGCATGAGTATGTTCCACATCCTTGATGTTTGGTTGGGACTTCCTGGATAACTCTTTTTCTAGAAGCTTCTGAACTTCTATGATGGCATTCTCCCCCTGACTGGGTGGCACTTCAGGGAGATATCTCCCAAAACTTGGAGGAGAAAGGGAAAAGGGAATACAGTAACCTCTAGAAATTATATTTAACACTCAGTTGTCATCTGTTATGTTTGCCCAGGCTTCTGGGTGTAAGGATAGCCTGCCTCCAAATGCCTCTAGAACAACCAGGCAATGCTTCAGGAGTGCTAGTAGGAACTGTCGGAGAAATGTTTTCTAGGGACCTGGTTCTGTGGACCCACTCTCCCACTGGAGCAGTGTCTACCATTAAATCTACTTCCTCTGGCTCTAGAAAAGGATTCATCTTGCATTTCAGGAAAAGATCCCCGAGATTTACGGAACCACATCTTCCCACTCCGTTGGTTCCAAGAAAAGGTCCATTGAGGGAAGAAAACTTTATCCCTACAGCAGATAAGGTCTTTCCCTCCTGCTCACTGTGGGTAAGAGTTTCTTTAACTGATGATCCAAACAAGGAGGAACCGTCAAAAGGGGCATTTATGAATGATGCCTTAAAGGCATCCGAAAACCCACAAAGCCTCATCCAAGCATGTCTTCTGAGGAATATGCCTGAACCAGCTGCTTGAGAGGTTCCTTCTGCAGTGTGAGAAATTAACCTCATCAAGGAATTAGCAATGGATGACATAGTGGTCAGTTGAGAAGCTACCTTCTTGAGGTCCTCTTCCAACAATGACTCTGCCAGTGAGTTGGTGAGTTCCGTGACAAGATCCCTCTGGAGACACATGAAGTGTGCTAAATAATTTAATGCTCTCAGTGTAAAGGTGGCTGAGGCATACACGTGCTTCCTGTGCCTGTCCAAAGGCCGAGACTCTTTGTTCAGGGAATAAACAGAGAAGCTCTATTCAGCTAGCTCCTTCTTAGTGGCTACCAACACCACAGTAGCATCAATCAGTACGCCTTTACTCCAGTATGGGTGATCACTAGGGGGACTGAGATATTTGTCTGCATGCTTAGGGATGGGCTCCACAGTATTTGACTCCTTCCACGCCTGTCATGCTATCGTGTAAATACTTGTTCACAGGTGGGATAACCCAGGATGTAGATGGGTCCATCCCAAAGGCTTCCAGAAACATGGATTCCTTGGAGGAAGGGGATTATGATGACCAGACAACCTTTTGTTTCAGTATTTCCAAAATATCCCCGAAGGAGATGTCACTGGGTGGAGAGCGGGGGAATCCTTCAACTTCATCGAAGTCAGTGTCCTCTGTCAGTGACTTGATGACCAGACAACCTTTTGTTTCAGTATTTCCAAAATATCCCCAAAGGAGATGTCATTGGGTGGAGAGCAGGGGAATCCTTCAACTTCATCGAAGTCAGTGTCCTCTGTCAATGACTCCAGAGGGGAGTCTAAGTGCTTCTTTATCGCACTGTCTCTTCAGATGAACCTCCCCCGTGGGATACTCAGGAGAGGACTCGGAAGACTGGGGGACTTCTTGCTGTGGTTAGGCCTGGAGGCTCTCCTGGAGGAGCTGACTACAGACAGAATGAATGGGAGAAAAGCTTGATCAGGAGACGACTGGGTAGGATCCAGGGGATGAGGGGCCACTTCTCGCAGTCTAGAGAAATCCCTCTCTGCTACTTGGAAGGCAGGCAAACCCAGGGCGGCCCGTTCCCTCTCCCTCAGAGCCTGAGCTACCAAGGGGGAGATCCTATCCAGGACCTGACGCCTCCAGAAAGCAATGGGCCCTAACTGTCAAGGGCCAAAGTCCCTAATGGCAAGGATGGCTCCAAAAGTTTCAGAGTAGAGACCAGCCCCGAGGAGTCATCTCCAACATCTTGGGCCCGGGACGGGACCGGGTCCAAACATAGGGCAATGGGGCTGAGGTAGACTGGGACACTGCCAGAGTCAAACAAAGGCAAATTCTACACTTGGTGATGGCCCACTCGAAAAAGCCAGATCCTGAAGTTCCAAAATAGGAGGTTGGCTCAGAACAGGAGAATGAGGTACTGGAGTTGGAGCTCTCACGGATCCCACATGGGTCGGGGATGGCAAAACCCCAACTGAATCTGGGATTTGAGAAATTTCCACATCATCCTGTCCATGTTTGAGTGTGACAGCCAAGAGGATCTCGAGGAGGCTGAAGAGTGGGCGGACTTGACAAGGGATATGCTGGGTCTGAGCGGTCTCTGAATGGGAGTACGACTCTTTGACCTTCAATCAAGTGCTTCTGACCTGAGGAGGGCTCGCCTGGATATGGGAAACTTTGGATCCATATCATTTCAGTAAGATCCGAGCCACCAATTGGACCGGAAGGCTGAGGATCTGATAGCATTTGTGTCTTTGCAGGAGCAGACTCTGTCGGATCTGAGAAACTTCGCCGATCTGAAGAGGCATGAGAACTAGAAGGATCTGAAGTCGAAAGATCCCACAATTTTTGTAACTCCTTAGGTACCGAAGACGTGGACCCCAGGGATGCTAAGTGGGCTCGCGTCTTAAGCTCCTTGGCAGCAGAAGTTTGAGCTCCAGAGGTCGGCAACAGCCCTTTCAAAATTAACTTATTGTGACAATTGGCAAGGACATGGGGATTGAAGGCCACACAGATGTCACATTTGACCTCTTGATGCTACAGCCTGAGACAATACACGCACCTCTTGGCATCTGACTGGGGAATCTTATGACCACAAGAGGTGTATCTTTTAAACCCCATAGGCTTGTCAGACATGCTAAAGCAGGAGGTTTAGCACACACACGCACACAAATGCAATCCAAAGAAATAAACGTCATCTATGAAAAGCAAAAATACCAGGAATTTTTTTAACAGTTAAAGAAAAAGGAGGAAGTAATGGTAATAAGAGAAACATGGAGAGGGGAGGGGAAACAACCCTAACATCAGTTAAACTTAGATAAAAAGGGAGGTGGGAAATCAACAGATACCAAAAATATTACAGATAAAAAAGATTAGAGAGAAAATCACTGCAGAAAAAGAAACACTGAGGAAATATCAATAAAACACTTATCTACAGCTGTGGCTGTGGAATCATGTCTGAGCTGGAAGGAGGCAAACAAGAACTGGGGTGTTAGAGAAGGAGCGGGGCATTATGGGAGAGGGAGGAGCTTGAGGCTCAGATCATAAGTCTTGAGAAGTGGCCAAGTTGGATCCATAAACCCAGTAGTGACACAATGAAATGGACATCAGATACAAGTATTAAAAAAAATATTAATAAGGTTAAGAATGTATGGCACATGGAAGGTAAGCAATTTCAGACCTGCCACATAGGCACTTCCAAGATCTGTTTTAATTTCATATGCTACAAAGACTGCTGGCAGTATATTTAACATTTTAAGACAAATCTCCACCTTAGATGATGACTATCCAGAGATACCATAATTATGTTGGTACTTAATTCTTTGTGGTTTAAAAGAAAGTTGATTTGAAAGAGAGCAATGGTACCACTGGTTTTTTGTTGACCTACCTGAAGTCACATGAAAGACACTGCATAAACTGCAACTGCATTTATCATTTTTAAGAGAATGAACCCATGATGTCTGCTCATTCCCTGAGCTACATAACTGCAGTCCAATATGTCCAATGTGTCTACCTTTATTCCAGACTGGTAGTCTGAACTCCAGTCAGCCAAGCAATGCAGATCATTTACCTGAACAGCTGCTTCCTTTCCAATTCTTTGCTCAGAGCCACTCTAGAACAGTCACCAGAAAGAACTCTTAATTTTAGATGGCACACAGCACCACTTAAAGTTAAAGGGATAAGAAGACAAATAATTTAATCTAACTGTCTAATAATGGCAATCTTCTACAGGGGAACAGTATACAGTTATTAATAAGCATTCAATAGCCTTTATAATGATCTTTTTCTTGGTTTAGTCAAGTCGGGATTTAAGGAACAATTTTCCTCTTTACGTGTAGATTCTGTAAGAAGTATTCTAGGCAGACACAACAAAAGTAATGCATTTACATCTCAAAACTTACCCTAAGTGTCACTGTTTCTTTAAAGAGGATACAAAGACTGTAAAATTATATAAACCATCACAATGCAACAAGCTACTGCATAGTATCACTCCACACTTCCACATCTGTCTTTCAAAATTATGCACATAAGGCATACCCACAGAAAGGCTGCAAATCTATATATGGCACACAAAGAAGAAGGCTGCAAATCTGCATGCTGTTCAACCTAGCAATATATACTGGCATCAGATGATTAGGGAGGAAGGACATGAATGGAATTCAGTATCCTCATAACACTTATAAGCCCAACATTTTTTTTTTGCTTGGTACAAAATAATCATCTAAATATTTAAAATGTAACAAAAAAAACTTTAAACTACCATACCTTCATAATAAAAGCTTTCATACCAGAGGAAGAAAATGACTCTAAGAAGGGGTCTTGGATGCATCAGAATTACAGGTAAGAGGACTGCAGGACACTGCAAACATACAAAACTACTGCTGCTTTCCTCTAAAGATCTGTACATCTAATGATACTGTATACATACACGCACACACACACGTGTGTGTGTGTGCGCCTATATATATATATATATATATATATATATATATATATATATATATAATATTTATATACCATACATACATGCAGCATACGGGCGGCCACGGTGGTGCAGTGGTTAGCATTGCCGCCTCACAGCAAGAGGTTCTCCGGTTCGATCCTTGCCTGGGGTGCCTTCTGTGCGGAGTCTGCATGTCCTCCCTGTGGTCGCGTGGGTTTCCTCCAGGTGCTCTGGTTTCCTCCCACATCCCAAAGACATGCTGCAGGTGGATTGGACACTCTAAATTAGCCGTAGGTGTGTGTGTGTGTGTGTGTGTGTGTGTGTGTGTGTGTGTGTGTGTGTGTGTGTGTGTGTGTGTGTGTGTGTGTGCATTCTGTGGAAGGTTGGGCGCCGGGCTGGCAACTCGACACTGTAAAACTCCACTGCCAATCATGAGCAGACAGGTGATCCGCTGTGGTGACCCCTAACCGAGAAAAGCCGAAAGAAGAAGAAGAAGACATACATGCAGCATACAGACACAAGCACACACACCAAACATAGAATTTTACAATTTAAGGGGTTGTTGGCACCCTCTACAATTTGATGCCTGGGGCTGGAGACCCATCTGTCCTAACTTTCATACAGCTCTGGGTTTAAGTTTCCTGTTGCCCTATTATATTACCCTCTTTTGCAGACTCCAAAACTCATATGCTATGTTTTCATATCCATATGATGATGATCATTATCCTCTCTTACTATACCACATTCTTCTGTTTCCATCTTATTTTCGTGATGAAATTTCTCACATTTCTTGCTCCACTTCAGTTGATTCTGTTGCATGCCACACCAGTCTCTCATCTTATTCTTATAAAGTATAATCAACCCAAAAATGTACTTCATTCTTGTATTTATAAGATGCTTTCCATGTAAACCTAGCATCACCCCTTCTCCACATATTTCATACATGCTTTTGTTACACAGATAAACCAAATCTCCAGTCTCCCCACAAAAAAAAACAGTTTAGGCTGAATCCTTATTATGTACAACCCTTCTGAAACTTAACAAAAAAGACCATTCTGTAGAAAGAGCACATTTATATTCCATTTTGACTTTCAGCAATCATTGGGATCAACTATGCTTATAACAGTAAGTAAATAAAACTGGTTAAAGCAAAACATGAAGTGTATTAAGGAAACACTGAATTTGCTATATGAACTACAAAAATTACAATGCCAAACATCCACTTTTAGGACAGTTCTGCAACAGGGAAATGTCTAGGACCTACTAATGAGGTTTCCCATGCAATTCTATTTCTGAGTATTTTTAAGTCCCTGGTTTAAGTTAAGAGTATACACATACAAGTTACATGGCTTCTTTAAAAAGAACAAAAATCAGTGAACTCTATGACTGACAAGCTGCTGAACATGCCAGTATGTAATCGTGTGGATTATTATTATGACTTAACTGTATCATATCTGCTCTAGATCAGTTAATATTTTTGCCCAATAGATTATACTTCCTCTTCTTCTGGGCTTTAGTATCCCTGGATATGACTTATGGATCTCAAGAAGCATTGCCTTATTAGCCGAATGAGTGCTATTTTGAAAGTTTGGAAGAGTAAAACCTGGATTCAACTTATTTTTCCTGCTACAGGTGTTTTTTTTTTTCAAGCCAGTTTCAAACTAACTTTTTTTCTGTAAATTCATTTCTAATCAATTTCACTGCATCTATGGAATTATATTTTTTGGGGGGGTTTTTTGTTTTCTTTTGTCACTGGTAAATACAATATCTCTATTTTTACTTCTAACACCTCTTCTTACTGCTCTGGTAAAAAAGTTCAATTCAACACACCTGCTATGTGTAACTCCTTGCCTGTTCAGCATCATACCTCTGAACTGTCCAGATTTTTGCAGGATATCCAGATATTTGCCTTATATTTTTGGTCTGTTTCTCATAAAATCTGTGGTTTTCTCTCAAATCACTAGGATGATCTGAGGATTGAAATCACTAAATAATGGCATTCATTTGAGTTTCAGACTTTATATTCTTCAGAAAAAAATGTTAAAACAAATCTTGTCATTCTATCAAATTTCTAAGTTTATAAGAGCAATATTTAAAATCTGTCCCTATTTTGGTGCCTTGTCCCCCATTATATCAAGCTTTGTCCAGACTTATTATGCTAAGAGGTTGAAAGTCATAGTCAGCATTTCACTTTAACAGCACAGTTCTGTAGATTAAGTAACAAGCTCTGCAGTCTTGGAGGCGTTTTGTACAAATACTAGCTGACTATGCTTTGCAAAGGTTCGTGTCATTTTTTTCACTAGAATTACTTTACTACAGGCATTCATGGGTTCTCTCCATTAATATGTTACTGCAAACAGCATTTTTTGTTTAAGGATGTTTTTCATACATCTATAAATAAATGTTTTTCACCCAAAAGTAACTAGTTTAATCTCGTCGGATCACAGCTCCTATACCATTTTGACTAGTATTTTAATGTCTTTTCTTCTGTAACTAGTTTTTAAGCCTTTCAAATCTCTTTTCTTGTTCATAATTGTATATTCCATTCCCAGTTTACATTTTGGCCTAAAAGTGATCTTAACTGCATTATTACCTTAGACTTATCGGGTCCAAATTTTGAGCAGTAAGGCAGAATTTCTGGAAATGTGCAATTTTTGGCTTGTATTCTGGTTATAACATTTTCACAACTGCTTTAAAATTTTCTCTATCAGGTTTCAGTCTTCAATAAATTAGCATAGCTGTGAAGGCTATTACTGTTATGGGGATATAAATTATTTGTGACGTGTGTAACTACACACCTATTCCTGAATGCATGCAGGAACACATGCTCTTTCTTTTAGCAAAGGAAAAGTAGTTGGGCAAGTAAACTTATGATAACAGTACAAGTTTGACTGATCACTTCAATAGTAGCCTGAGCTACAGGCGATATAACAGCTGGACAGCTTACAAAGCTTCATGGCAACTTTCATGTGCCCAAACCATCAGTCAGCTCAAACTGAGCTGACTTACAAAACAAATTTGGGTTCCAAGCCCTTCAAAGCTTTCATGCCAACAGATTGAGAGGTAAGCTGATCCCTGAAAGGACAATGCTAGGAGCAACAAAAAATAAATAATCATACCCTGGCACAAACACTCCAAAAAACATGGGGGGTGGAGGAAGGGAGCAGCTACTGCAGCAGTGAGCAGTCAAAAATCTACTGTTATGGTAAGTTTACTTACACAACTACACTATGTTCATCATACTGATCGTTGCTGAGTAGCCTAAGCTATATGGGTAGATTATCACAGTTAAAAGACGTTTAGCAATCTTGCTATCAAATATATCTCATCCCACAAATTATTTTATTCAAAAACAAAAAACAAATGCTATTATCAAAAATATTGGGGTTACATGCTAGATATAATTCTTGACAAATAAAATTTGCCTACAAATTGTCATGAAAAGCTAACCTTTAAATAATAAATTAATGTAGTATAACCAGACTTTCTTGCATCTTCTCCCTTTTCTTAGTATATGTGTAACTAGATATTTTCCCTAAACATAAAAATAAATGGTTAAATTTCTATTTTTACTTTATATATAGACTATCCCCATTCTAACTATCCCTTATGAGACCAAATGAACATAAGAATTCTCATTAATTTTCTCGGAACGAGATTGTTGTCTGTTTTCTTTAGATAGGTATTTGTATTGTTTATTTGTGTTTTTGAGTTACCGTACTGTTATCATTAGTAAAAAGAAAATTGAAATAAAGAGATTTTGGGAAAAAAAAAAGGCGTTATATACTCACCATAATGTTCAATCTGTGTTTTCATTCTTCCTCAACCTGTGGGTTTGGTTATGATCCTCAGAACAGACTCGGCCGCTACCATGGCTCATAGTAACCAAAAACTCTTGAGCTTATCCCTTACCCACAATGCACCTATCCCAGTTATCTCAGATAGAGTTTGCCAATAGAGCAAGTGGGACAGAGTCCTCATCTATATAGATCCTGGGTAGACTCAAGGAAGGATATTCCTGAGCACCATTGAACCGAAAACGATGCCCTTCTCCTGGAGACCAGATCCGATTTGTAATGAGTAATGACGGTATGGGGAGTAGCCCAGGTTGCTGCTGCACAAATATCAACCATGGAAGCTTTGGAAGACAGATGAAGTTGCTACAGCTCTAGTCGAATACTATTCCTGGAAATGTGCAACTCTTTGCTTAAAATTCTGGTTATAACATTTTCACAAATGCTTTAAATTTTTCTCTATCAGGTTTCAGTCTTCAATAAATTAGCATAGCTGTGAAGGCTATCACTGTTACGCGGATATAAATTGTGACATTTGTGTAACTACACACCTATTCCTGAATGCATGCAGGAACACATGCTCTTTCTTTTAGCAAAGGAAAAGTAGTTGGGCAAGTAAACTTATGATAACAGTACAAGTCTGACTGATCACTTCAGTAGTAGCCTGAGCTACAGGCGATATAACAGCTGGAAAGCTTACAAAGCTTCATGGCAACTTTCACGTGCCCAAACCATCAGTCAGCTCAAACTGAGCTGACTTACAACACAGATTTGGGTTCCAAGCCCTTCAAAGCTTTCATGCCAACAGATTGAGAGGTAAGCTGATCCCTGAAAGGACAATGCTAGGAGCAACAAAAAATAAATAATCATATCCTGGCACAAACACTCCAAAAAACATGGGGGGGGTGGAGGAAGGGAGCAGCTACTGCAGCAGTGATCAGTCGAAAATCTACTGTTAAGGTAAGTTTACTTACACAACTACACTATGTTCATCATACTGATCAGTGCTGAGTAGCCTAAGCTATATGGGTAGGTTATCACAGTTAAAAGAAGTTATGTACTCACTGTAACGTTCCATCTGTGTTTTCATTCTTCCTCAACCTGTGGGTTTGGTTACGATCCTCGGAACAGACTCGGCCGCTACCATAGCTCATAGTAACCAAAAACTCTTGGGCTTATCCCTTACCCACAATGCACTTATCTCAGTTATCTCAGATAGAGTTTGCCAATAGAGCAAGTGGGACACAGTCCCCAGCTATCTAGATCCTGGGTAGACTCAAGGAAGGATATTCCTGAGCACCATTGAACTGAAAACGATGCCCTTCTCCTGGAGACCAGATCCAATTTGTAATGAGTAATGACGGTATGGGGAGTAGCCCAGGTTGCTGCTGCACAAATATCAACCATGGAGGCTTTGGAAGACAGGTGAAGTTGCTACAGCTGTAGTTGAATACGCTTTCAAAGGTTTCAATAAAGCAATCCCCAATTTGTTGTAGATGAAAGAAATGCAATCTGCCAACTAGCCAATGTCACTTTGCTCACAGGTTATTACAGTTTTGTATTTGAGTAATAGATAAATAATTGGTCAGATTTTCTGATACCTTTTGTTGTGTAACAATAAAATCATAATGGTCTATGCACAGCTAATAAGTGTAAGCAATATTCATATTTATTAGCAAATTTAGGGAAGAAAACTGGTAGGTTAACAGTTTGATATTGACTTCTGAAACCACCTTTCATAGAAAAGAGGGGTTGATTCTTAGTGCAACCCTATCCTTGTGAAAAATCAAAATGGTGGTTTACAAGACAAGAGTTTGAATTTCTGAAATTCTTCTGGAGGAATTTATGGCTGCTAAGAAAATAGTTTTCCAGGACAGAAACTTAAGATCACAATCTGCTGCCAGTTCAAAAGGAGGATGTATGATTGTTTGTGACACCTAGTTCAGGTCCCAAGGAGGGTTTGGATCTTTGCAAGGAGGCTTTAACATAAATGTGCCTTTCAAAAAAGCCATACAAAGTTTATGAGAAGCAAGTGATGAGTCCTCAAATTCCAATATGAAAATTGGATACAGTTGCTAATTGAACCTTAATTGTAGAGGACAAAGCCTCTTCATTGAATAGTGAGGCTAAAAATTTGAGAATCTTATGAATAAGTACTGAAAAAGGGTCACCATTACTTTGATGTGCCCACAAGATGAACCTTTTTCCATTTACTGTTATAAAGTTTACGCATAAATGGTTTATGAGAAGCCAAAAGAATGTGTTGGAAAGGTGAAGATAGCATAGATTGTCTGGCTATTAACAGAATTAGAGAAACAAAGCTGTCAGCTTGAGGTTCAAGATGTCTGGGTGGAACATGCCTGTCGGTGGAACAGGAGATCTCGAACCGGGTCCAGAATCCAAGGTTGGTGAATTAGATGAAGCCAAAGGAAGGGAAACCTAATCTGTCAAGGTCAATAAGGTGCAATAAGGATTACTTTGGTCTCAACCTGATTGCTTTCTCTGGGAACTTTGGAATTAGGGGAATCTGAGGAAAACCATAAAGAAAACTGGAGGGCCAATTGTGGTCAACAGCATCCCTCAGTGATTTCCCCCCTGAGGGGGGATTAGGGCAAAGTAGTTGCTGCACTTGTTTAGGGGAGAGACGAAAAGATCGCAGCAAGGCTGGCCCAATTCACAGAATATTTTCTCTATCACTTTTGGATTGAAGGACCACTCGTGAGACATGAGTATGCATCTGCTAAGTTAGTCTGCTATCACACTGGATTTCCCCGGAATGTCTGTTTGTATGAGAAGGCAGTTGGATGAGATCTCCCACTGCCACACTCAAACAGCTTTTCGATACAAGGGATAGGACCTGGCTCCTTCTTGCTTGATGATACAAACTACTGACATGTTGTCCATTTAAATCGCAATTGTCACTAAAGGGAGAGCATCCTGGAAGGCCTACAATGCTAAAGCACTGCTCTCATCTCTAAGTTGGCCTCTATGGGGGAAGTGCCTTGGACAGTGTTCCCAAGATAATGCCCCCACACTCTAACTGGGAAGTGGATGTGGTCACTATTGGCTAGGGTTGAGAGAGGATGAAAGGACAGCCTTTTAGAATTTGATCCGAATGAATCCACCATTTGAGATCCCGCTTGCAAATTTTGGCCAGTGCAATCAAAGTTGACACTGGCTGGTATAGTATTGACCACTGTGTTGCAAGCAGCCATTGTAAAACTCACCTGGCTAAGGAGACTTGAGTTATAGCTGCTGTCATGGACCCCAGTGCCTGTAGAATCAGATGTGCAGATACTTTCTTGTTGTTGATTATCTTCATGACTTGTGATCTGATTTTATGTAGTCTCAGTGGGGGAAGACAGGCTATTGTCCTTGTTCTCAAAATGGCTTCTATAAACTCTAAGGTTTGAGTTGGTTCGAGATGCGAACATGTCTGGAGAACTTGCTCTCTTGCCTCTAACAACTGATGCCTGCTCAGAGTGGTTATGAGACAGTCTAAATAGGTAAACACCCAGAAGCTCAGCAGTCTCAAGTGAGCTGCACGTACTGTTATGCATTTGGTGAACACCCTGTGTGCTGTGGTGAGACCAAAGGGCAGAACTCTGAAATGTTGGTGACTGGCTGCCAGATGTAAATGGAGAAACCTTCTGGATCGCCTGTTCATCTTTACATGATAGTATATATCCTGATGCTCTACTGACTACATCCAGTCATCCTATTCTAAAAAAGGAAGAATGGACTGAACCATGACCATCTGGAACTTTGTCGAACTGACTTGTTCAAAACACTGAGATCCAAAATTGGTCTTTTTTGGCACAAAAAAAATCTTGAGTAAGTTCCAGATTTTCTCTGGCCAGGAAGGACTTCTTGGATGACTCTTTTTTTTTTAAGCAGTTCTCAAATTTGTAGCACTGCTTATTCCCTTCTAAATGGGGGGGGGGGGGGGGGGGGGTAGGGAGAATGGTATAATATAACCTCTGGAAATTATCTTCTGCACCTAGCTATCTGATGTTATTTCTAGCCAGGCTCTCTCGTGCAGGGATAGCTGACCCCCGACTTCCTCCAAAGGAAGACAATCGGGCCTCCTTTCAGGAGCTCTAAAAGGGTTTACCAAAGAAAAATTTCTCTACCTTTGGTTTTGTGGACCTCCTCTGCCTTGAGGGTGATGTCTACTATTGAAGATCCCCTTCTGTCTGAGGGAACCACCTCCACATGCATTTTTAAGACACTTGGGATTTTTTGAACCACATCTTCCCACTACTTTGCTGACTCCTTAAAAAGGATCACTGAGGAGTGGAAAAACAAACCTACAGCACAAAGGGTCTTTCCATCTTGCTCACACCTGCACAAAGTTTCTTTAACTTTAGGGCCAAACAAGGACATGCCGTTAAAGGGAGCATTGACAAATGAAGACTTGAAGGGCTCTGCAAAATCATTAAGCACATCTAGGCATGTCTCCTGATGGCAGTGTTTGTACCCACTGCGTCGTCCCTTCAGTTGCATGGGAAATGAGCCTCAAGGAGGAGTTGGAGATGGACTGTAGGGTAACCAACTGAGAGGCAAAAGATTCCTAAACCTCTTAAGAGATGGATCTTGATAGCTCTTTAATCAGATCCCTGTGCAGTCTGATGAAATGTGCCAGAAATTCAAGGACCGTAATGCAAAGGTCGTTGAAGCATAGACCCATTTCCCAAACCTATCCATTGCCAGAGTCTCATTGTTGGGTGGATGGATAGAGGAACTTTCCTCAGCTAGTTCCGTTTTGATGTTGCTGCTATGACCATTGCATCAACAGGCAAACTTTTTGACCAGAATTTTTTATCCTCTGGGGTAGTGATAATTTTGTCAGGTGTCCAGCGAATGGGTTCAATGGTGGTGAGGGTCTTCCATGCCTGCCAAGAGATCAACTCAATGAATTCATATGCAGGCAGTTACCCAGGAGGTAGAAGGGTGGGTACCAAAAAGCCTGCAGGTACACAGACTCCTCAGACGAAGGACTGCGGGACTTCCAATCAATTCTCTATTTTATGAATTCTAGGATGTTTCTGAAGGAGCCATCATGAGGAGGTTGTCTTGGCGATCCTTCACCCTCATCGAAGTTGGTCTCTTCTGTGATAGATTCCTCGAGGGAATGGGCTGACATCACAGACAGTGATGGAAGTCTCTCTGGAAAGGGATCAATGGATGGTGAATAAGTTGTTCTCGGAAGTATCATTTTCATAGAATCCTGTACTTGTGGTATCAGATCCGTGGATCTCAGCACTGAAACATGTCTTTTTTTCATGCGTCTTTCCCAGGCGAAAGGGTCAGTTTTGATGAAGGACTAAATCCTGTTCTTGAGTCCGATAAATCAGTTGGCACCAAGGTTTTTGACTTTTTAAGTCTGTTCTGATGGAGGGGATGGAACAGAAGACATAGTTTTTTTTTTTTAGCTGTCAGAACCAAAGAAGAAGTTGGAACTGAAGCACTTCTCTTCTTGGCCTTCTCTGAAAGTCTGGAGGAGGAAGAGCTAGGAAGGTCCTTTCATTTGTTGTTTTCTCTCAACAAGAGCTCTGTGACTAAAGGAGTGGCAGACTGAACAGACCTCCTGATGATGAAGGGATCCCAAACAGTACACGCAAAAAGAGTGCAAGTTAGAGTAAGGAATTTTATGACTATACTTGTTACAGTGTTTAAACCCAACCAGGCCTTTCTCTGCCATTCTCACTCACTCAGTCACACACACACACACACACACACACACACACACACACACACACACACACACACACGTGCGCCCATGCGCTCTTGTGCCAACAGATTTCTAAAGAAATATCAAAAAATATTTAACACTTATCTAACGCGAGAGCACTGGAAACCACTACTAAGTCACAAAGTGGCAAATGAGATCTGGGGTAACTGGGATAGGTGTACTGTGGGTAAGGGATAAGCTCAAGAGTTTTTGGTTAACACCAGCTATAGTAGAGGTAAAGTCAGTTTCAAGGATCAGAACCGAACCAACAGATTGAGGACTGAATGAAAATTGACATCAGATCAAACATTGGGAGGTAGAATGAGAAGTAGCCCCTGGAGAATGCTCCTGAGAGAGAAGAAATCAAGTATGTAATGCCCTGCATGTATAACTCACAAAGGTACTGCATCTAGAACAATTCAGAGTCCAACCCTTTCCAAAAAGCCACAGATGAAGCCAAGGCCCTAGTAGAGTGGCCTTGACCCTGACTGGAATAGTTCTGTTGTGGTAACTATAATAAAAGGTAATACCCTTACAGAACTGTTTGGATGTAGTGTGTTTTGATATGGGATGTCCTTTTTTCTTACCTTCACAAGAAATGAACCAATGATTCAAATATTTGACAAGAGTACCCAAGTTGTCTGTGGGCAATACAAGGTATGGAGTTATTCTTTCTCCCTCATTTTAGGTTCAGTAAAGAAAACAGGGCTGGGCTACAGCTTAGCTCAAATATATTTTTAGGCATAAAAGAAGGATTAGTTCTTAAAGAAACCCTGTGTCTGTAGAAAATGAGATAGGGTTGTCTCACCATAAGAGCTTGTAAGTCAGACATTTTCATTGCAGAGGTCAGATCGATTGTAAAGCAGTCTTCCACATTAAGAACTTCAAGTCAGCAAGATCAGCTGGTTCAAATGATACAAAGTGTTATCTTCTCTAACACAAAATTAATATCCCAAGAAGGGGCCACTGTTTTTTGGGGGGCTTCTAATGCAACCTCCCTTTCAAAACATTTTGACATGAGAATGCACTGAAAGAGGATCATCCATGGGCAGATGTGCTGAAATGGCCAATAACTGAACCTTGATGGAAGAGAAAGAAAGGTCATAGGATAGTAATAGTAAAAAAAATGTCACCAATGCAATGAAAGCTGCACTTGCCACTACTTATCTCCTCCTTACACTTCTTTATGGCAGTCACATCTTTACTAACCTTCAGGCATCACAAAAATCAAAACTTGAACAATAAGAAAGCTGCTAAATTTGCAGCAAACACCCTTTTCAGAACACACCACTGCATAGCACTAAACAGCCTAAATTGGTTAGATCTACCCCAACTAACATACAAACAGCTTCTTACCACTTATCATCCAGAACACATCTACTTGTCTAGCAATAAACAACATACAACACAACTATGTTCCCAGTCGGTCATTACGACCCAATGACCAAAAACTTCTGTCTGCCCGCAAATCTATCTAACCTGCTGTGCACATTCTGTACTCTTACCATGTTGCTAAGGACTCCATCCCATCCTTTAAAACCATTCGGAAAGACGTACTAAACAAAAGCTGGCTCTGTTGTTGCTTAAGATCAGGGTAAACTGTATCTCTAATTGTGAACAAATATAT
This sequence comes from Protopterus annectens, assembly GCF_019279795.1. Classification (NCBI taxonomy): domain Eukaryota; kingdom Metazoa; phylum Chordata; order Ceratodontiformes; family Protopteridae; genus Protopterus; species Protopterus annectens. The sequence continues at coordinate 959,893,371 of NC_056725.1, forward strand.
TTATACCTTACATCTCCTTACTCTCCATTCTTCGCTCACTTCCTTACTTGTATCAGTTGCTCTCCCCCAGCTTTCTCTGCAAATGCCTGTTTTTCTCTCACTTCATATTGCAATTCCTGTTTGTATTATATTAACTTAACTTTAATTTCTCTATAATTTGGCTAACAAATCTCTATTAAATCATTGTCATGTAACTTGCATCTATTCTTAACCAATGTCTAGCTTAGTATAATTATTTAAACTGAATTTTTTTTGTTTGATTATTATTTTTAAAGACAGTAAAATAATTGTTCTTAAAAATTTTTGTAATACTTTTGAGCTTTCCCCCCCAGGCCTCCCTGAAAATGGGGTCCTACCAAGTCAGACTTCCCCAGTAATCAAATGTCAATAAAGAAATACATTTACACAGATACTGTAAAACCAGAGAACAACTAGCCCTGAATGGGTGCTGGTTATGTTGTGGCACCAACTACAAAACCTTTTCCATTTGCTAACATATGATTTTCTAATAGAAGGCTTTCTTGCCTCCATTGGTACACCTGCTGCACATTCTCAGTAAACAAGTACCTAAAGGGAATTAAGACCTTATCATCCAGGCAGTCAGATGAAGTTTATTGGAGTTGGGCTGTATCAAACACCACTGATCTTGTGTGAGTAGATCCATTCTGTGAGGAAGTGTGTGCTAACTAAACTGGCCATTTCTGAAAGAAGGGAGAACCACTTTTGCTTAGGTTAGAAGGGAGTCACCATATTGATCTCGGAGGATTCCTTCTGAGTTTTCAGAAGTACCCTGATTATCAGTGGAAAGGGTAGAAAAAAATACAGGAACACTCCTATCAAAGGAAAGGAAAATGCATTTGTCTTTCAGGCCTTCTTGCATGGAGTCCTAGAACAGAATCTTGCCAGCTGATTATTCAGAGAGGAAGCAAAGAAGTCTGCTCGAGGAACTTCCCACAGATAGATCAAATCTTCGAAGACCACCTGATCTAGTCTGCATTCATGACAGTCTGACCTTGTCCTGTTCAGCTTGTCTGATACAAAATTTTGCTTTGATGCACTGTAGGATGCCTGTAGAGTAAGACCGTGCTCTGAAACTATATCCAAATCAAATATTGCTAGTCTACAAAGGGGGCAAGACCTGGTTTCTGCTTTTTTGTTGATATACCAAAATGACTATGGTATTGTCTGCGACAACATGAAGAGGTCCAGGGGACCAAAGATATTCAGAGAGTGCTTTGATCAGGGCAAGCATATCTCTTTTATATTAATGTGCTTGAATTTGTCCTTGATATCCCACACACTGTGCATGTTTATCCCTCCTGAAACTGCTCATCAAGCAAGGTCTAAGGTGTCTGTAGGGACTCACTGCTTTGGAGGAGGAGGGAAATTGAGAGACTTGGATCTAGGGCAATCTGCTTTCTCCACAAAGTGATTTCTCTTCTGACAAAAGCATATACTTTTTCTTCCCAAACTTATCCAAATTAAAGGCAGAGCTGCCTCTGTCAGAAGCCTGGCTGGTCACTGAACTAGCACCCAACCCACTTGATCAAAAAGAAGAGCAAACGAGGTAGCTCTAACAGACTGCTCACAGGAGTGGGGAGCACACACACCCTTCCCTGCCACAGTGCTTCATTGGAAGAGCAAAACAAAAGGTCAGTACCAATAGACTTGTTACCAAAGTATGAAGCATACGTGCACTCCCAGACACACACACCCTTCCTGCCACAGCTCTTCACTGGAAAAGCAAGCACACACACACACACACACACACACACACACACACACACACACAACTCCATAAGATTGCTTACAGCAGTCTGAGGTACACATCCCTTTTCAGACACATCTTCCCTCCAAAAACACGTCCCCTCTGTGCCACAACACTTCAATGAAAGAGTCCAAAAAGAGTGAAAAAAGAAAAAGCTGTTAAGTTTCTTTCTGTACTGACATACAGAAATGCCACTACAGAAAGAAGAATGCAGGAGTTGCACTTCAGGACTGATCCCTCTAACACTTTGTACCCAAGGCACATGTTCACTTTGTTGCACCTTGCTACACTACTTAACTTATCAATAATCTTCCCATCCCTGTCAGAAAGAGGAGGAGTGGAATTAACCAAATGTTTAGCAGCAGTAGAAATAATAAAAGTTATAAACTGCTCAGTCAGGTTTGAGATGAGTTTATAAAAACTTAAAAGACTGAGGAAATTTATATATTATGGCTGCCTTTTTAGGGGCTATAGACTGACGAGCAGTAAAACTGCATGCAGTGACACACACATCCTCAAAGTGACAGAAATGGAGGAATGGGTGATGGTTCATAGGTTGCCTAGCTGTGCAACCCAACCCAGTTTTCTCCCCAAGCCCCTTAGATACCTATACGGTGGGTTATGTTAGTAAACAGGAAGCTAAGGGTTATGTGGGGGGTATGTTAGTTTGGGATTACGTTACTTACTGTTGACCTCTGTCCATCAGAGACATGGTGGCTAGACATGGGGTGAATTTGGGATTTTCCATCCAACAATCAAGGTTTCGTTTGAATACAGTCAGGGATGAACTCTGCTTCACATAGATGGAGAGCTTATTCCATAGTGTGGAAATCCTTTAAGACACGTATCCATCTCTCCTGCATGTTCTGTTTATGCCGCAGACAAATCTCAGGTCATTGGATCTTATGTTTCTGGCGCTGTTTGTTTTGTGGATGTGCAAGAGATTCATCAGAGCTGGATCTGAGGATGGTCTACATGCCAGGCACAGATCGTCTCTCGCTCTTGGTAACGTGTAGGAGACAGAATACAGAAATAGGGCCTTGACGTGATCTGTACAGCACAGGCTATCCATACCCTGGATTCTCCTGGTGAGGACTCTCTGAAGGTGTTTCAACTCTTGCAAGTGCCTGGTTAGGTACAAGCAAAAGGGGTAGCACTGCACTCAACAATGGGTTTGATTAGGGCTGATTTGAGTGGTAATGTAACTTCCATGTATCTCAAAGACATTCCCTTGCTTATGAGTTGGGTGACATAGAATGATTTTCTTATATCTTGTCTATCTGTTTGTTGAAGGTCAGATTGCTGTCTACATAAAGTTCTCATATCCCTAACTATAGGGTCAACAATTTGGGGTGTTTTATCGATGGTGTAATTAGCTTGGGTAAATGATTTCCCAAAGGGCACCATGATGCATTTCTTTGCATGAGTTTTTTTTTTTTTTTTGAGACTTTGACACCAATCATTTGTATTAGACCCTCTTGCGCTGTTGGTGTTATGTGGGGACCTATGATAACTTCCAATTTACAGTAATCTGCAAACTTGTTGACCCAGGGGCCTTTGAGATCAGCCTTGACTTCTGAGAAGTAGATGCTAAACAGGAACAGGTTGAACATGGAGCTTTGGAGTACTCTGCTTGTGACTGGTCTCCTGATGAAGGTGGTCTCACCAATCCTGACTTCTAGGGTCCTATCTGCGAGCCAGCCAGCAATCCAGTGAGGTATGTAGGGATTTATGCTAGTTCTGACACTCTGTCAACAATACCAGAGCTGGACTTTGTACTAAATGCCCTGGCTTAGTCAAAGTAGGTGGTATGCACCGTTTTCCTTTCATCCATACATAGCCTTGGTGACCTTCTCAAAGAAGTTTACCAAAATGTGTAAGCAAGACATTCCCTTTATGTCAAACTGGGATGGGATCAGTATCTGTAGGATGACAATGTCCTTGTTCATCATTTTCATGACAATTCACTCTGTGTCTTTACATAATAGACTTCTCAGACTGATGGGTCTGGTGTTCTCAGGGTGAAATGATGGTCCACCCTTATGAAATGGGATGACCATCACAGCCCACCATTTACCTGGCACACAACTAGTTTTCAGGTTGTAATTTAACAGTGCCTCAAGTAGTCCTACTAGGTTATGTTTTAGGCTACTTAGGAGGCAAATGGGGATATCATCAGAGCCCATTTAAGCAGTGTTTTTGGCCTTAGCAAGTGCCTCCCTGTTGACAGTAGGAGGGATAAGCTAGAAGGGATTTCACAGTGGACAAAGTGGATAAAGTTAGAGTTAAATGTATTAAAATTCACTATGTAACCTTGGTCAGTAAAGGTTATACCATCTACCACCAGTTCTGCACACTGAGTGTTACCCCTAAGGTTTTTGATACAGCTAAAGAAGAACTTGTGATTGTCCTTAGCCTGTGAGAATATCCTGACCTCGTAATTGGCCTTGTTGAACTTTACCAGACCTCTTAGTTTCTTGTTTAGTTGAATCAGAAATCTCTGGTCTCTATAACAGCTCTTTTTCATGACTTTGGCAACAGCTCTCTCTATTTTGTCATATACCCTTTTAAAGTAAGGATTCTACCTGTGGGGTTTCTTTTTCGTGTTAGATCTGGACTTATTTCTGGTATGTAGACAGCCTCAATGCAGCCATTTGCATGTTTGCACAGGGTTTCTGTAAATAATTCTGCATAGGTAGCTGTGTTTTCGTGGATTGGGATAACTTTGAATTTTGATAAACTGTCAAATAATAGGATGTAATTTGCTTTAGAATAGTTCCTAACTGCTACAAGTTTAGTTGGGTTTTCTGAGTTGATTTTTATGTCGAGGGAGACAGCTTTGTGGTCCAACCTCACCAATGAGGAAAAGTTGTGCCTGTGAGTCGGAAGCAGTGTGCATTTTACAGTCTATAGTGGGGGTGGTTAAAGTCTCCCATGAATAGGGCATTTGGTTGGATGGTGAGATCCACTAGTAGGTCTAGGTAAGAGCTGTGTGCTACCTGGGGTCATAAAGGGAGACTTGCAGTGGGCCAGGACATGGTAAGGAACCTTATCTATGGAGGCCTGGGCATGGAAGAACTTCAGGACATCATCCAGTTTAACCAACCTGGGGTTGTATTTGTTGCTAACGTAATTCAAGATAGCTTCATCTTTGGTCCCTGTCTGTTCTGCTGTTGGTCTAAATGCATGGAAAGAGCTGTTGGCTTGGACTCCTGGAATACTTTCTGCAGTTTGAAACAAAGTCTCATTAACAGCACAGATGTCTGCATTCTACAGAGTGAGAAGAGCTTATAAGATGTGGAGTTTTTTTTGTTTAGGCTCCTACCATTGAACAGGAACAGTAACATCTTAAAAGTTGCTTGGCTCTATGGGGGTGGATAAAGCTTTAGCCAATATCCTAAAGCCGGGGGGTGCAGGTGTATCCTTGGCAAACAAACATGGTCTTTTAACCATTTCCTCCCATGCTGATAGATATTAGAGTCCCAAGGAGTGACACCAGAAAAATACAGTTGTGTACACTTACCATAAATGTAGATGTTCGAGTGTATTCACTGTTGTAGTCATCACACTTGGGTTATCCTGCCAGGGGTAGCCCTCAGTCGGCCCAAATACCAGAGGCTTAGTATTTCTGCATCGGATGCTGTCACTTCAGGACTGACAGGTCATCAGTGGTATAAAACCTCACAGCCGACGCCATTACATTAGTTTTTCTTGATCCCAAATGTCAGGAGCCCCCAAATAGGGAGCTAAGTTATGATGGAATAACACCACCAGTAGAAAGTAAATACCAATAGCCCTGTAAGGAGTGAGGAAGAGAGAAAGAGAAAGACAAGGGGGCTGGAGGGTGCGAAACCAGGACTGCAGTGAATACACTTGAACATCTACATTTATGCCTCCATAGATACAAAACTGTACTATGTTCTTCGTGTTTCACTGTTGCAGTCATCACACTTGAGTTGATTCCCAAAGTTGATGAATGGATGGAGGCAGTCAAGAAGAGTTGGGGCTGGCTAGTATGCTCTGCAGAACTGTGGTTGCAAACCCCGCCCTGGACATGGAAAAGAAAGGCAGGTGGTAATGCTTGGTGAAGGTATGGACAGAACTCCATATTGCAGCTTCTAGATTAACCAGGAACACTCTGGGAGCAGTGGATAAGCCAAAGGAAAGTGCAGAGAACTGATAATGCATACATCCTGCCCTGAAATGTAGATATCTCCTGCAGGAGTCCCTGATTGGGATATGCAGATAGGCCTCCTTTAGGTCTAAGGTGGACAACCAGGCATCTTTGGACAGCATAGGGAGAAGCTGCTGTAGGGTGAGCATTTTGAATTTTGGTACCACCAGGAAGGTGTTTAGAATGGATTGATCTAAGATTGGGTGCCAGGTGCCCACTTTTCTGGGTACCAGGAAAAGTCTGGAATAAAAACCTTGGCCTATCTGTTCTGCAGGAACAGACTGAATTGCCATTATGGAGAGCAGGGACAGTACTTGGTTTTTGTGCCTCTGCCCACTGGTTTGGAGGAAGATCTGGGAACCCTTTTGGGGTTGGCAGCGTGTGGAAATAAAATTTGTACCCCTGGGATACTACGTTGAGGACCCATCGATCATTGGTGATGGAAGCCCAGTTTTTTGCATGGTAGGCAAGTTTCTCTCCTAGGGGCACGAGGAATTGGGCAGAGGTGAGGGGAGGAGTTGAGAAGTCATTGTGAATTTTTTCCATAAGGGGGTGGCTTAGCACTCCCTGTTTTAGAAGTGGAAGTAGCCCATTGCTTAGATCTCTGCATACCCTGAGACTGTTGTCTGGGGGGGGGTCTGCTTCCCCTAGGTCTAGTCTAAGGTGGCCTTGAGGGGGGCTAGAAAGGACCAATGTATTCAGGGGCAATGCTTACTGAATCTTGGAGGCTATACTTGCAAAAAATCTTTGACTGCCTGCATAGACTTAGCTTTTTCTTCCATCTTTTTTAAAACCTCTTTTGCTTTGGTGCCAAATAGATTGTCTTTGTTCAGAGGTGCGTCCAATAATTTTGATTTGACATGGTCTGGCAAGGTCTGTTCCTTAACCCAGGCATGCCTTCTAAGTACAGAACATGTGACTGCTGCCCTGCAAGATGCCTCTAGGGCATCAAACCCACATTGCAGGGTATGCTTGCTGACTTGGCTTGCAGAATGCATAAGCTCCTGTAATTCTTTATTTCCTGCACAGTCAGGGGAGGTAGATAATTTTTGCTTAATAAGTTCCATAATATATTGATGGTATTTCAGCATGTGGAATTGACAATTTAATGCTCTAATGGCAAGAGTTGCAGAGGGGTATACTTTTTTACCCCATCTGTCTAAAGCTTTGGAATTCCTGTCCGAGGGGGTGGGATTCTTAGCTGTAGTTGCTTTTATTCCTTTAGGTCCTTGGGAGATGACCTCTGGGTCAGCAGTAAGATTCTTGAAAAAAACTTTGTGAGAGTCAGGGACTCTGTATTACCTGTCAGGTTTCCTGGGAGCAGGAGGTAAAGTATCAGGAGTTAGACTGGATTCCATAAAGACATCATCCACAACATCCAAAACAGGAGGGATAGCTAAGGGACTGTGCTGTGATAAATCTAAAAATTCTGATTTTTTTTTTTTGGACTGAGGATAATCTTGGCATTCCCAATGGAAATGCCCTCTCAACATATGTAAGGTTTCACCAAAAGAAAAATCCTCTGGTGGAGAGGCAGAAGGACTGGATTCCTCTGCATCTGAATCCTCATAAGTAAATAAGGGCAAATCTTCATAATCAGAAACCTCAGAGTCGTCGGACTCTTGGTCAGATAAAGCTGCTGGGGACAAGTCTCTTTTCCTTTTAGCAGGGGAAGGCTGGCTTCCCCTAATCAGCATGATAAGGTCTTCTGCCATTTTAAGCATCTGTGATTGTGGCAAGGAATTAGGCGCTTGAGTTTGGGGTCATCGTTATTTTAGGCGTAGCTCGTACTCTGGGCCTTAGAAACTTGACAGTTTTAGAAAGAACTGAAGACGCAAAAGAAGTCGTCGGTTTGTGTTGAATATCGGTAGTGCGAAGAACTTCCTCGGAAGCCGGTGCCTGCACAGCGGCTCCGGACCCATCCCAGGTAGAGACATCCTCAGGTTCCGTATTCAAAGAAGAGTCTTGCGGCATACCGGACTCCGAACGGGTCTCGGTAGCGGTCTGCAAATCCACTGAAGCAGGCATCAGGGGCTGCAAAAGTGCCTCACTGAGTACTGGTGAATTGACGACTAGCTTAACGGAAGCATTGTCGGCAGTTTTGGACCTGTGCAGTCTGTCTCCATCTTTATCCCTATGTTTTTTCGGAAGATCGATAGTTGAATGGCTTACCAAAGCCATTTTGGAATACGGAGATCGAGACGAAAGCATTTAGCTACAGTAAGGGCCCGACGACGAATAGTTTGGGTGTTAAAGCACAAAACTGGCAGTGAGGGACGTCGTGGTCTGGGCCTAAACACGTGATGCAGTAAGAATGGAAATCCCACTGTGGTAGTTGCTTTCCACAGGTGAGACAATTGTCAACTTTTTCTGACATCGGTTAGAGCAAGAAAAAAGGATCCTCAACGGGGTACTTAGCTTCAGAAGACTTCAACTTCGGAAACAAAAACTCAGGTAGCAGCTGCTCAGCACTTGTGCAAACTTCTTCTGCTTCGGGCTCCTAGGCAAGAAAGACTGATGTAATGGCGTCAGCTGCCTGTTTTTATACCAGTGACAACCTGACATCAGTCCAGAAGCGACAGCATCCAATGCAGAAATACTAAGCCTCTGGTATTCGGGCCAACTGAGGGCTACCCCTGGCAGGATAACCCAAGTATGATGACTGCAACAGTGAAACACGAAAAACATCTAAGCCAATTATTAAAATCAATCATTTTCTGTTTATACTGTGGCATCATCCTTGGTGAATGTAGAATGCTGCTCAGTACAAGGCAAGCACCTGTCCGGGACACATTCAGAGGGATCCATAATGTCTCTTTTAATACACTCCAGGGAGATAATTCACAGGTAATATACACCCATATGGACTATATCATCATTATATCGGTACCTCAGGTGCAGTGACTTGAATGCATGCATGAAATTGTGGATCCTAGCTCCAGATATGCAACTAACTGATATTGTCACCGTGTCCAGCTGGTGTGGCAAGGACATCTGTGTGTCACACAAACATATTCTATTACAAGAGTACTATGCAAAATGCTTTCTTGCCTTATGGACTTTGTTCTTGGAGATCACTGGGTGTGGGGCTTATGTATGGTGTTAGGTGCTGTTGTTTTGTGTGCTTTACTTATTGCCAAGGACAGGTGTTGCTGTTTGATGGCTTAGGAAATCTATGAGGTTTGGAAGAATTTCTTTTAAGTGCCTCAGCATAAAGTCTATACTTTATTTTCTTGAAAACCTTGTTTGTGAGATTTTTGCCTCCAAGAAAGTTATGTATGTACATCTTTTGCATACTGTATTAGTTTCTTTAAGGATTAAAAGGACATCTGAGTACAAGAGACAATTGCTACATTGTCTAAGGATGCCCATATATACCAAGCTGGCCACAGAGACATTTAGGAAATTGCAACTCCATGTTGTCATGATATGTATTATCATTAGGCTATTATGGTTTAGGGACTTGGCTTTACATGGTTCACGTGAGTGGTATCTAGGGTTAAGGCTAGATGCTAGATAGTGCTATGATCTGATATTAATGCTGTTTGACTCTCTAGCTGCCTTAACCTTAACTCCACATCAATCCTTTTTGTGTTACAAGTTAAAGTCCTAAGTACAAGCTTTATAGATTTACTGCCATACAGGGTATTCAAATTGACACTGGTGAACAGCTCCATGCAAACCCGCCAAATTTATAACAGACAAAAAAAGACGAAAGCTAACTCCCGTGCCCTCTGGTCATTAAAACAACTATACTTTGCGCTCCAATGAGTGCTTCCCAACTCAGAGAGACCAGGTAAACAACTTCTGCCACAACATGGATGATCCAGGAACTTCTTTAATGTCAAAACAAACTTTAGTTAGCCAAAATGAAAAGGTATCAGAAAAAAAAAATTTAACAACTAGCTACAAGTAAGAGACTACGTAGAAAGAGAAGGCAGACAAGTCAATAATGAGGCACATGCAGGCTCTTAACGTTAATTTCAAAGTACACTAACAGTCTAAGGGGAGGGTCATTTCAGTGTCTTTTGTCAGCAACCACTAAGATGAGCAGAGGAGATAAGACCGGGAGGAGCTTCAAAGGCCAGATATATAGCAGGGGCAGGCAGCTCAAAAACATCCAAGTTTAAAAGCAAGACAGGTAAAGGATGGGTAGGAAATAAATTCAGAAGACAGGTAGCAAGCATGCAATAAAATTAGGGTCTACTCAGAAAACCTGGCCAAGCACAGGAACCAGAAAGGTTCTGGAAATTCCTTGTGTAACAGTCTTACTATTTTCTAATGGACTAAGAAATATCACTGTTCAACCACTGAAAACGCTGGCACATTCTTGAAATAGTCTCATACAAATAGAATCTTACACAATGAGAATCAGAAACTAAGATTTATTCTGAGACCAACTCAGAAATCTGAGGAGAGAACCCTGCATCTGCCCTTTGGGTTCCTGCCCATATTCATAATCTTGAATCTCTTCAAGAAAAAAGCACCCTTCTTTCTTTTACCAGAAACTATCATATTAGAAGGATATATTAGCTGACTTAGAAGCTGAGTCACACCCAGTAAACTACTCCTGTCTAAGGTAATTTGAGGAAGAGTAGATACGTGCTTAATTTTCTGTTTCTTTTTGAATGGAAAGATTGGACCAAACATGTTACTAATGGCAACAGCTTCCAAAGGGATAGCCACAACATTCTGATTAAACAGAAATGTCTTCCTTATTCCATCTCCTATGACCAACAAGAGTGACTGTCCCTTACTCATTAAAGAGACCCCAACAGCTTCAGGGAATTTGGCTAACCCCTGGTCCACAGTGGATGTAGGTGCTACACCAGAGGGACCTTGGGTAAAAGATAAGTGGTCTGAGGAGCAAGGTACGGCCCACAGCAGAGTCATCCACCTGGGACTGAGGCAAAATGCTAGCCTACTGTGGTGGCAAAGGCTGTTATGCTTAACTTTTTCTTTTTGTAGCTGAAAAAAGGACCCAATGGAAGACTGGTAGTTTGTTCCATGGTCAAGTTGAAAATGGTGCCTCTTTCTCAGGGAAAACTAGCAGCATAAGCCTGTAAAATTAAAACTGTTAAAAGTCACTTTTTCACAGTAAAACACATTAAATAAACACTTTAAAGCACTTTGCAAGCCTCACAAAGTACAATAAGTACAGTTTTCCACAGAAAAATGGTTTTCAACTACTTTAAACAACCTTTAAAATGACACAAAAAAGTACAGTAAAGTCTTATAACAGTCCATTAAAACACAAATTCCTAGCTTAAAAATAACTTTCCTAAACAGGAAATTACTATATATATATATATATATATATATATATATATATATATATATATATATGGGTCTACTACTTTTGATCGACAGCACATTTGATCGAAACACATTTGGTCGACAGCACATTTGATCGAAAACCAGTATTCATGGCAATTAACAGGGAGTTGTCCCCCTCCCCAAAGCTGTGCGACCCTGAAGTTGATATATATAGTTAGGAGGGGTGTGGGGGGTGAAACCCCCCACCTATTTTTGTTTAAAATTTGTACTTTTTGTTTTATTTTCTTCTTTTAAATGAATATAAGTGGGGGGCTGAGCCCCCCCCCCACACACCCCTCCTAACTATATACATCAACTCCAGGGTTGCACGACTTTGGGGAGGGGACCATAAATACTGGTTTTCGATCAAATGTGCTGTCGACCAAACGAGTTTTGATCAAATGGGTTGTTGATCAAAAATAGTAGACCCGTATATATGTTGATCAAAAATAGTACACCCGTATATATATATATATATATATATATATATATATATATATATATATATATATATATTTTTTTTTTTTTAATGTGAAAGGGTCCCCTCCACCAAAGGGAACTTAACCTAGCAAAGATAAAATCACAAGCTAGTTCTCGATCCTCAAAAGCCTGCACAGGAGCATTCTCTTCAAGGGCAGGAAGCTCTGCAGGGTTTGATGCCCAAACCTGTCTTTTTAGTCAGCTCAACTAATGGTTTGGGTGTGATTTAGGTATCCTGAAGCTTTGGAAGTTGGCAGGCTGTTACATTCAATGAAGGATACAACTCATATAGGTTATGCTACTGCAGCAGTGATCAATAGGATGAACATTCTGTTTTACCCCTCAGCTTCTTAAAAACCAAAGAACCTGAAATATTAAAAGAAACAATTCCTACAATCTGAAACAAAATCTTGCACTGGTTACTTCTGCATTCACATATCAGTACTTTTTAACCAACATTAGGAGAACAACTTTCTTCTGTGACATTTAGCATAAATGTTTCAAATGTTTGTTCAAACAAAATATTACACTCTGCACCTGGATCTAATTGAAATTTAACATGTTTATTTCTCAGCATTTTTGTCAACAAGCTGACTTGTACTCGTATTATCATTTCGGAGGCATTTTCAGTCCTCCCTGCATCAACCCTTTTCACTTCAGTAGTGCCAACAGTTCCTTTCATGTTTCTGTGTAATGATATGCACATTCTCTTGAACACATCCGTCCTTCTCTTTACACATACATGTAAAGTGATTCTCTATACCTACAGCTTCTGCAAAACTGATTAAATCTAAAGCAAGTCAATGCTGCTGCATGAGACATGATTTTCAATTCTATTATGCTTACAAACACTCATCTCTCCCTTCTCATCATCACCAGTGTTGCAATTAATTCTCATGTTATGCCTTTATACTTGATTTACGTTATCTTACATATTCCACTTTTACCCTTTTACCTGTAATTCTACTCACTCTGCATATGTCCACACTTTTGGGAATTTTACTTCTCTTAAACATTTGCCATTTGTCTGATCATTTCTTATAACACAAACCACTCTGTGACTTACAAATGAATCACACAACTAACCAAATTCAGTATGGCTCAAATTTGTTAGTGGTGTTAGCTCTGTTACAATAAGCATCCATGACGAGTGCAAGACCTTGCACTCTTATAAAAAAAAAAAAAAAAAAAAAAAAAGTGAAAGTATCAAATCTCCAAGGTTTCTTCCCAGCAACATGCAGAAATGTCTCAATGTACTTTTGCAAGTTTCTTGGCTACAAGATGACAATGAGGAAGATATTACATTTCTGGATCAGAACCGTTTGGTTTAAGCTTCCGGTATTGTGCCAAACTGTCTTGCAATGGTAGTTGCAGCTGAATATATTTTAACTGCAAATTATAATTCTGTACTTCTTAACACAAACCTTCTAAACAAATACATTTTTTCCTCTTCTGATATGAAGTAGCATTTAAACATTTGTCAGGATGCTGCATAAGCAAAAAATAAACAATTGGATGTACTTATGTACTTACAGCCATAAGGTATTCAACAGCTTCTAGACTGAAGTATATCACATGACATGTAACCTTCTGTAGCTAAGCATTAGCATTTAAAAAAATCACCCTCACTTCCGACAATCACTGCTGAAGATACCTAGGTATGGCTAACAAGTAATACAAATGAGAGCTGATTGTCTTAGGTAGCCTTAATACTTACTGAATATTTGTCGTAGACATCTCCTCCAATCCCACCTTTTACCTCTTTGGCCTAGCACAACTTAGCTGTATTAATACCAGGACCATAAGGTCACAGGCAGAGAAGGTTTTTTTTTACTTGGATGGTTATCCACCAGCAAGATATAATAAGCAGGATCAGTACCACAACAACTGTATAAGAAATCATCACCCAGTTTTTATTATCTTTTAACAAACCTAAAGCAATATCACTATGCTATGGTTAGGAACAGAGAAGTAGCAAGTGTAAGGCAAACAGGGCAGCAGCCCCAGGTGCAAGCAGTAAGCAGTCAAGTGGCAACATTTGCAGCTTTGAAGAGGTACATATCAAACCCTGGCTAGAAGGGCAAGTACTCTTGAAATGCACTTAAGTAGCCATAATCTGACTGCATGATCACAGAAGCTTAAATGCTAGTCAGTGTGCGAAGATAAAGGGCTATCTTTTGTACATAAATGGCAACTGTTAGCGACATTCTCACACTAAGTTCTGCCGAAAGCCAACACTATTACCCTTTTTACTTAAAAACAGTGTCATTTTTATTTATTTATTATAACGTAGGAAACAGTTGTACATGTATAGAACAGCTCTCATCCACTGCATGAATGAAAGAGCAGTCACATTTACGCATATGGCAGTGAAATGACTGAAGAGTGTGAACAAAGTAAAAAAATGGAGATGTCTCCTTTGCAATTTAGGTTGATTTTTTTTGCCCTTAACCTTCTCAGCTTCGGCATTTTTTTTCTGATTGTAGACTTTTTTTGGTCATTTTTGGCTGTGTGGGGGGGTGGAGCTGTACAGGTCACCAATTAATCTAGCATCAATTCTATAAAGGAGTATCAAAAAACTCCATTCCTCAGCCTTTATCCATTTCTAAGTACTTCAGCTGGGGTCCTTCTTACCCATCCTGAACTTGAATGACTGAAAATTTCTTCTTAAATACTATTACTTAAGACAGATTTTTCTTTAACTTCAAGAATTAAAGCAAGATGTTTATTTGGGTAACCTTAATATTAAACCTCTCGTGTTGCTGGAATCATGCTTGGAAGTTGTATCAATAGCACAAAACATCTACCTATCATCAACTGCCAAATATATTAAAAATAAAATCCTCATTTGCCAAAATAAGCATAAATATAATCCACAAATGCTGTAACATAGTATTTGTCAACTACTCAGATTAGGTAAGACATCCTAATTTAACCATATGCCTAAATAATTTCATGATTAGTCTTTTAGGGGCATCCAGGTCACATACACCTTTTGTCACCTCAGATACCACAAAATCTTCAGTCAGTGCTAACAATATTAAGATTGCACCTACAGTGACAACTAAGAAGCAAAACTTATTTCAGTTCTTGAAATCAGAATCACTAGCTATAGATAATATTCTGCCAGAATACCTTAAACTATAAGATGAAGCAACTGCTTCCCTTACATCCAACTCTTATTCAGTGCTCAGTAAATTAATCTTAGCTTCTCAAGTTTTGGAAAATTTCAATTACTGTTCCCTCCCTCCACAACAGTGCATCATCCATCAATTTATCTTCAGGTTGACTCTGAAAAGGTCCACAAGGGTCAGTACTCTATCCTGGTTAACAAATATGAACACAAATACAGGCCAATATCTGTTCTCTTACCTCCTGTAAAGCTTCCTGAAAAGTAGTTCTGGACTCCTCTCATAGTTACTAATCTAAAATGTTTTCATTACATCAAGGAATAGAGCTCACTCTTCTTACTTTTGCACAACACGCATAATAAAAATTATATACTGGAAAATTTTCCAGCTTCTTTCCTTGGATTTCTCCAAAACCTTCATTACGGTTTTCCATTCCATTTTCTTTCTCAACTTAAAAACTATGGCACTGAATCAAAGCCAATCTTCTGGTTTACCTCTCATTCATACACAAACTATACGAGGAATGAGGTAGTTTCTAAAACTATACAAGTATGCAAAAGGCATCTCAGACATCTGTACCAGGGCTACTTCTCTTCAATATATTTACAAACAGAAAATCAGAATACTCAAACACTAGCCTTTTATTGCAGACAAGACCCTGCCCCTATGCCTAATCATTTAGGGTCATGATCCTAACATATTTTACCTGCTCTATGACTGTCTATTAAATTCTGTCCTTTCCTCTTGCTAAACTCAAATAATAAACCTGTGATACTCGATAACAAGCTCAACCCTTAACTGCCCCCAACCCTCATGTAATAATAATAAAACAGCATTACACAACATCTAGGGATCATAACTGACTGCCATCTAAAACTTGATCAATGTACCAGTAAGTTAACAAAGAAAACTAGAATATTTAAAGTGAAACCCCTTCTTACTGACTATGCATGCATATTTACAACCCAAACTTGCTTTCTGCCTGTCTGACTCTGTGTGTCTGGTATCCTTGCTGGCCTAAATATTTCTCAACTTAGCAGGCATGAGCTAATGGAGTAGCCACCTCCTCTTCTTCTTTCGGCTTTTTCCCGGTTAGGGGTTGCCACGGCGGATCACCTATCCGCTCATGACTGGCAGTGGAGTTTTACGATGTTGAGTTGCCAGCCTGGTGCCCAACCTTCCACAGAAGGCACACACATGCATGCACTCACACTTGGGGCCAATTTAGAGTGTCCAATCCACCTACAGCATATGTCTTTGGGATGGGGGAGGAAACCGGAGCACCCGGAGGAAATCCACGCGACCACAGGGAAGACATGCAGACTCCACACAGAAGGCACCCGAGCCGTGGATCGAACCGGAGAACCTCTTGCTGTGAGGTGACAGTGCTAAGAGTTGCACCAGAGTGGCCACCCCTCAATGGAGTAGCCACCTCTGTGGGAATATAATCAGTGTTGTCTCTCAGTAAACAAAGTCCATTTGTTGAAACTGAAGCATCACAGTGATAACATTCAACAGTAAATAACCACCTCACTACTTTAAACATGGATATCTTAATATTACCCACAACACTAAGTTAAAAAAAAAAAAAAAAGTGATTCCATGTTTTTTTCCCCAAAGGGCATACTCAAACTACAAAATAAGCTGCATAAATCTTAAGATTTCAATTAATAAGGTTATAAAACTTACCAGCATATAACCTGAATATATAAATAAACATTTGAGAGTATGCTGTTTGTTTAAATGCAGAGCTAACCTGTTAGTACCCATAAAATAACTACTGTGTAAAACAATTGAGTCTTTACTTTCTGTATGTGGCGTCCGATTTTAATGGTATGACATCTTGTTAACTATTTTATTAGAAAAAGGAACCCAAACCCAGTTGTACTGGTATCAAAGATTTTTCCCAGGCATACAATGAAAAATGTGATATGCACAGACAGACTATCCCAGTCAGCAAATACGCATACAATGTCTTTAAAAGAACAGGAAACAGACTGCGCCAAAACATATGTTGCCAGTGTAAATATACTCAAAGCCAGAAACATTCTACTTAACTTGTATTTTTAAAAAGCAGTTGCCTTGGCTGTAGTAGTTTTCCTTCTCAGTGTCTGTGATAAAACTATTGGTAGAAACTATAGTGCAACCCAAAGACAATATTCAGGGTGGAGTGTATAACTATACATTCAAAATATGCACACACACAATACCCACAGCCATTCGAGAACAATTTTGTTAAAAAGTTCAACATTACCAATATAGCTCTCAACGTCTTGGCTCAAGAAAGAAAGTGCAAAGCCAAAAAATAATGTGGGGAAAAAAACCTAAAACAGATTTTAAATATCACTCTTTTTTACTTGCTGGAATACAAGGCTATGCATTAACATGCATAATGTGATGGATGTGAATGAAGTCAAACTTAAATGCATCATTTAGGGATTGTAGTCCTGGTTGATTAGACAGAAAAAACACATATTTTATAAGGACCACATCAAGCTGTGAGGGCAACGACAAGGACCTTCTGAGAAATCAGGGGCAGATGAGACCTAGGACTACCAATAATTAGAAACCACCTACAAAGCAATTTCTCAGAAGCTGTTGGCAGTCTGGCATAATCCTTGGACAGAAACTGAGGAGTAATACATTATGAACAAACGGAACAGCTCTTGCTCATACAAGTTCCACCGCTTACCATTTCCAAAAAAATGCATCACAGTTTTTCCAGGTAACACAGTAATGAACTGAATGATGCATTCAAAAACCTTCGCTCTCAACAGTTGTGACTAAAGTCTTCCAAATATACAGAATATTTCATACCTTAGTCTCTTTGTGCAATTCCAACTCTGGTGGCTGAGAAAGCAATTCTTCACTTCTTTTTTCATCTCTGAGTACAGGTTCAGAGGCAGAGGGTTTCACCTCATTAACAGACACAGGCTGATCAAAAGTGGAGTCTCTTATCAAATCCTCATCAGCAGCGCTTAGTTCAGGAGCTATCACACATGAAACAGAAGTTCTCAAGTCATTAAAACATTAATGGAAAGATTGTGCCTTAAGTACTTAAACTGATGAAATGACAGGTATAAGAAAGAATCACTTTGATCAGTAAAAGGCAAGACTTTAACTGGAATGAACTACATTATCAGCAATTAAAACTGTTTCTCATCATCATTGATTTGTACCAGACTCACAAATATCTGTGCATTGTAACTTACTTGTCTACACTATGAGGGTTACAATTCACAAGTAAGTGGCTGGTGTTAAGGGTGACTGAGTGTGTGATGATGCAATTGTTGGGAGGAAAGGGCAGAACAAGGGTTAAGCAAGGTGACAGCTTTAGTGTAGTGTGTGTTTTTGGTGCATGTTTGAGTGTCTGAGTATGTCTTGTGTTGTTGTTGTTGTAGTAGTAGGGTTATGGAAAAGGACTTTTCTATGGTAAGGTGCATGGTTAGACTTAGGGTTAGCTTGCATTAGTAAGGAGGCCGGGGGGGGGGGGGCTTCACCTGGTCACCAAGTTAAACAAACAAATAAGCAAAAAATGTACATCATCACTAAGCAGTAGTTGTGGTATTTAATGTATATGAACTATGTTCTCGATGTCTGATGCTGTTTGTGATAAAAAACTATCTGTTGAGTAGAAACTAAAAATAATTGAAATTTAAACTGTATTCTTAAGACATTACAGTAAAAAAAGCATGGAATGTCAAATTGTTCTCTCTCTCCATCACTTCCATTCTCTTTGTGGATGTGCCCTTCATGCATGCCCTTGTGTAGCATTTACCAGCCACCTAATTATTTCTTTCATTGTTGCATTCTGAACATGACCCAGTTACAAAGAAGATAGGAATATTTTATTATTGCCACAGACGGTCACCCACGCTTATCAGTATCTGACATGCAATGCAAAATGCACTCCATGTTTGTGTATTTAGTGTTCCAGATCTTATCCCCTTTATCTGTGCTTAAAATAAGGCATTCAGTGTTGCCCTTATCATCCAGATAACAGATGAAAAATACATCCATGCAAACACTCTGGTGATGTCAGCTACTGAGCTACACTTTATCTTGCTAAGGATCTGAATTGTTATTTAGTTCACTTACTGCCTATAGCCACCTCATAAAGCATACTGCAACCAAATCCATTAAAATGCTACTTTGTAATCACAGAATTATAACTATGACTTGAGATGCCAAAGGTCTTTAGTAACTCAGTGAAGTGAAAAGAACAAAGTCATTAGTTTAAAATCAGAGGCACTACTTCCTAACTGCTCTGAATTGAAGAACAAAACTGTGTTATCAGTTTTAATGTTTGAAACTTAAGAGGAGGTAGTTAAACAGCAAAACAAAAACAACATACTCCTTTGCATCTTTGTTAAGCAATCATACTCTGGTCTTTTAAATATAGGCACAAAATGGAAAGCTAGAAGGCACACTAATATTTTTATTAAACGGAATAAGTGTGATCTCATTAACCAAGTGCTACATAAATTTATACTGCATTTCAAATGAAGGTTAAGGAAGCATGCACACAAACAAAAGCACTGGCAGGAACATTCTTGCCACATCAGATAATCTATGAAGGACAGTTCACGTCCTAGAGTTGATTCATCTTTCCCACCAGAGTTCACCAGTTCTGAAAGATTCCATGCTTGTGTGTGCATCCCCTTGGAACCAAGACACACTATGACCTTATGTCCTGACTACACAAGTGCTCCTAATTCCAGAAACTGCCAATTTACTTGCAAACACCAAAAAGTATCATCAAAACATAAAAGAAAGCTTTTTTAAACAATGCAAGAAAAACATACGATTCACCACTTCTTTATTAATCCTCTAGCACACCAGAAAAAAAGAAAGTATCCTTCCTGCAAATCAAGAAATAACAATGAAACCAACTCTCAAAAGGAATAAAGTCAAGATTGAGACAGAGACAACCACACATCAACTAGCACCTTGGGAAATGGAGCAGCAGGCCAGGGTAGGTGGAAGACAGCAGGCAAGTTTTATTTATATATAGACTGCTATATTCGCTGCTGTACTGACACCTAGTGGATGCTGTGCATCACAGTGGGAAATGCCAGCAGCACGACTGCTAGGTAAGGAGTGTGCATACCGAGAAGTGGACACCACAACTGGTCCAAGCACATCCAGAAAGTGTTTATGTTTAAGAGCAGTACTGTGGCTGCTGTGGGAATATGGGATTAGGTTTTCAATACCAATTCACCACCACCACTAGCTGCCTGGATGAGGTCCCTTTCATCTAACATGATCTCTTCAGGAACAAATAAGTTTGAATAATTTTGACTCTTGGGTGCTACAGTGGAATGAAAGGGTTGGAAGGAAGTAGGCTCAAAGGTAGACTAGCATGGGAGAAGAAAAACAAAATAATAAAGAAACAACAAAAACATGACATTTAGATTGCCAACAAGTAATATTAAATTATACATTTACCTGACTTATAAGGAGCTCTAACAGCTGAGGTGGGAAGAAGGCGCCACCTGAGATGGGCAGTAAAATAGAATTTATGACTCATAAAAAGTATAGTATTAACAGGAATGGCAAGAAAGAGTAGAGGAACCTTGCATGCAGCAGGATAAAAAATATCCAGCATTATCCTCTCCCTGCCCTGCTGCAAGCAAAATAAGAGAAGGGCTGTTGTTTTTCAATGTGGCAGAAAGACTGATCTCCAGAGAGCCCAAGTTCTGAAAGACCAACATAAGACAAGCTTTTTGAACCTACAACTCCAGAAAAGGAGTAGAAAATCTATTTAGAGAATCCATCAACTCATTCACTTCCCCTGTGAGAGAGTGAGTGATGCCCGGCCCATTGACAGATGGCCACCACTTACCTCAATAGGGGGGTATACACACATACACGCTTGTTTAAATACCAAAGATATACTGCCTGTTGGAAAGAATAAGATACCCCTTTACCAGGACATCTCTTGCACCAAGTGTAACTAAGACAGGTTTCTAACCTGGCAAAAACAAAAATGTCCATCATCAAACTTATAATGAATTTGACTGCAGGAAGGAAGGTCGGTAAAAAATGCTCACAGCTACATGGCCGAGCAACATGGGTATGGTATCAGCAAAAGATTTGTGAGCATATAGTGATGATGCAGCTAATCACAACTGAGGTCCATTGCAACATCTACATCCTCAGGTATGAAAATGGTAACATAACGGTCACGACCAACATCAAACACAGAAGGTAAGCAGAATCTAAGCCTGGATCCACACTAGCATCCTCACTCAGGATTACAATTACAATGCAATGGCTTCCTGGTCATTCTCCCTTGATGGGAGTGACACAAATGTAGACTAACTCTGTGCTAATAAAAGTTATCCTCTGCAAAGGAGTGTGAGAGGACTCTGTACTCCAAGACTCCACCCATGGGAGTATGCACTACAACTATGCCTGCAGGGAGTCCCTGATGTGGCTACTAGAGGGAGTCATGCAATAAGGGAAACACTTGGCTACCATGTCCAAACTCTTTATAAATATTACAGACAATGAAGAAAGCCCAAATGAAAGCATTTTGTACAAGTAGTCGTGCCCATTTACAGCAAAATGAAAAAAAAAACTTCCTGGATGAACACTCAAACTCTGAAGTGCCATAGTAGACCTATTACATCTATTGAGACCAACCAAGTGCCTTGTGGTAGCATGAACATGACCCCATAGAGAGTTACTTTTTTTTCTTTTTTAATCCTTTGTTGACCAGGTAAGTCCCAACAGGCTAATTGCCTCTTTTCAGAGGAGAAACAAGGTGGTATTTATACTACTAGGGGAAATTTGGACAGGGCATTGGGAACTTCACCTGTTCTTTTCAATAGGTGCCATGTGATCCTCTATATCCACCTGAGCCACCACCAAATCAAGCAGATATCATTTCAGTTTAACATCTCATCCAAAGGAAGACATTACTCAGGAGGCGAGGAATGCAAGAAGGTATGGCCAAAAAGTCAACAAAGCAGTTGAAAGATAAGAAGAACGCCCAAAAGTGCTGCCATTCTGACTTGAACTTCCTTAAAAACCTGCTATGCAATATAAACAACTTCTCATACTCAGTTCTCAAAAGTATTAGAATATTAGAATATGATGCTTCAGACAGGTGCATTAGTATTAAGGAAAGATTCCTTATAGCTGCTGTCTTTACAAATAAAATTCTAGCCTATATATACACACAGACACACACACCATGCTAAACAAATAGAGACATAAGTTTGAGGTGCCTTAAGAACCTGACTAGCAAGAAATCTCACAAGACACTAGCACAGAGAGTCCCCTTACAGTTAAGGCAGTGCAAGGTGGACTCCCCAGCAATGAAGGACTGAGCAGTAACTGTGATCCAAATGACCCTGGTTTAATTAACGGACTGCTCACCTTGACAGACAGGGAAGGAGAGGAATGTTACTGCCTGCTACTTCCTTATGTAAAGAGAAAGATGACGTGTGCCTCATGGATGCTTGTACCATCAATATATCATTGATGGAGAGTAGAGAGCTGATGGGAGGTGTCTGCTTGCAAGAAAGCTTGAGAGACTACATCACCTGCATGAATGAAAGATCCCCCCACAACAAATGCATTATACTTCCATCTCTTGCATGAAGGGAAAACCTCAACTAACAATAAAATCTCCTGATGGCCAGTTTATAAATGATTTGCCACAGGTGGTTGCTCTAAAGGGAGAAGGATTAAGAAAGATCATGGTGGTGGTAGGTCAGGTGGTCAGCAGCTGTCGGGGAAACGGCAAAAACATTGTAGCACAGAAAACTACAAGACATTTACAGGGAGAATCTCCTTAAAGTTACGGCACGATACTTCTTTAGACAAGAAAACAGAGGACATGAAAAGGAAAATAGAAAAACTTAACAAACAGAGGAAACTATTACTTAATCCTAACAGGAATAAGAATCTCATGCAAGTATTAAAGGTTCTCTAAACTTATACAAATGCTTAGCAACAAGACTCCAGTGCAAACAACCATCATCTGGAAAGTATATTCAAGTTCTAACACGTGATGAAGTGGGAACCATACACTCCCTTACTGACAGAAAAGTTTTGCATTGTCACTAACTTAACTCATTTAGTCAAGAGCAAACTAAAGACTAATTACTCCCCTTGCTTCCTGGAATCTTATAAACCTGGAAATCACTTGGTTCCTGTGAGCATTTCTCTAAAATTGTATATAAACATATCTCATGTGATTTGTTATATCTGACAAATGGTCAGCTTTACCGGAAAGGCTCATCCAGACTCCATGACAGTTTGCTGTGAGGGAAAGGTTAGTTTGCTTTTTATTTCTTGAATTTTGTATTATTGTATTGACCTTTTTAATTTTATGTACTGTGATTTGTTTTTACACTGTTTTACTTGTATTCTGCATTTAACTGCATATTAAAACTTGAAAAGAGACCACAGCTCTGTCTCTTGTGAGTCGGACAGAAAATTTTCCCACCCTGTTACTGTTGTGTTCTTATAACACCACTGTCTTTCTAGTTGCCTGCCTCTTATGTTAATTTGACCATATATCTCATTTCCTCTGCTTTTACTGGCTGGTGTGAGTAAGCACAACATTATCATTTTGTGAAATCACTCCCCTTCGACTATTTAAATTTATTGGCCATCCTACTGTATTCCATAGTACCAGAATACAAAAATGTTCACACCTTTCAATATATCTTGCTCTTTTAAAAATACATCCTCTCCACTAAAACTTAACTTTTTAGACAAATTACTCACTTTCATATGTAACTGGTTAGTGCACACTGCAGTGTTTAGGCAAAACCATTTTTTTCATCCTACCTTTAAGCATCTACTGCAAGAGCACCAGTTACAGGAGAGCCCACATTCTGCCTCTCAGTCGTCATAGGTTCATAGGTTCATACTAGGCTATCTTATGGGCATTTGGGAACTATACCTATTATTTTGCTGTGCCTCTGTCGAAGCAGTGACACTGGGAGTAATCCCCCTGGGTATATCTCATCTCCCATCCATTGGTCAAGATTTCTCTTGAACAAGGCCAGCGGTGCTCTGCCTCACATGTACCGGATTTTTGTCCACCACACATACCTGCCCTTGTGGCTCTGATGGATCTAGAGACAGATTTTTGAGACCCTTTATCTTTTCTCCAGCTGCTGCAAGTGTCGGGTCAGATACATGGGGCATTGTACTCAATCATTGGTCTGATGAGTGATGAGTAAAAGGGGAGATGACCTCCTCCCTTGATCTAGATGAGAATCCCATGATAATAAGGTGGCATATAGTCTTCCTAACTACTTTAGCTTTACATGGGTGTGTCGAATGACAGACTACCTATCAACCTGTGTCCCCAGGTTCATCTGCAAACTTTGTCAGCCATAACCCTCTCCTGTGTGCTTGTGTCACTCAGCAGTTTGCAACCCATCTTGTGATGTGTATGTTTTAACATTTAGCTGATGAGTTTTTCAATGATACCCCGTGGTATATTGTATCGAGCCCCTAGCCAGGATCGTAGGCTGGCTGTAAGGACTGCCTTTCCTCATCAATGGCTTTGGTGACTGTTTCAAAAAAGTCAACAAGTTTAAAAAGGATTGAAAGC
This sequence comes from Protopterus annectens, assembly GCF_019279795.1. Classification (NCBI taxonomy): domain Eukaryota; kingdom Metazoa; phylum Chordata; order Ceratodontiformes; family Protopteridae; genus Protopterus; species Protopterus annectens. The sequence goes on from NC_056725.1 coordinate 959,917,823, forward strand.
CAAACTGAAAGCCAAATGGGTTGTCTCCAAAGTCTGCAAATTCTCTTATGATTTATATATGTTATTTATGATGTTATGGATCCTTGCAGATATGTAATTTCCAGGGTCGGTGGAGGCACGCCTTGAAGTGGACCAGTTGCAGTTGCAGTGCGCCACCTGGGTAATGATCCAGAGGTAAGACTTTTGAGTCCAGCTGCTGTTAGCTAACTGTGGGTTTAATTCCTCATCAGGAGCAGGAGCACACAGCAGGAGTCCATCATCATGGATGCTGTTTTTGTGATTGTCTTTTGAGTCTTTCCTTTTTTTTCTCTCAATTTTGGGATGATTTTTTTTAGAGAGAGCTTTTTTTTTTTATATACAAGGGGTGTCTTGCTTTTTTAAAGTTTTGCTCTATTGTAGAGTCTTTGTTTTGCTTGGATTGCCTTTATCCATGCAGTCCTGCTGCAGGTGCTGGTAGAAGCATTTGAAGTGATTCAGCAGTACTGTTTTCCTACTGGCCTCGGGCCTTAGGGGAAAGAGGAGACCCACTAGTCTTTTAGTGAAGTGAAGTCGCTTTGAGAAGTTCTTCTGGTGGTTTTTTTTTTTCAGAAAGGTGGGATGAGGGACCTCCAGCATTAGCCTTAGTGGGATAGTGATCACCAGGGTGAAGGGTATCCGGGTGTTTCGCATTGTGATTGATGATGTTTGGATGATGAGATCAAGGAGGCTATCTCCTCCTTGTGATGGTGACTAGTTGTTTAGAGTTTATGTCACCTAGTATGATGGTGTTTGGTGATACATTTATCCCTCTAGTGTTTTCAGGAAGGCATGAGGTTCCTTCCTTTGTGAGTGGGTGCCCTGTAACATGCTGCAATTTGCAGAGCAGTCTTCTTGGTTATGGTTAATTGCACCTGGATGGTTCTCCGATGCATCGTGTGTGTTGCCACCAGTTCTGAGGTGTGGGTGTCCTTGATGAATATGGGGACCCCCTCTTTTTATGGTATTCCCGATTTGGGGCCGGGGACAAATGATATGTAAAACCGTAAAAACCTGGGCTTGCCTTGGGCGCTTGGGTGAGCCTAGACGCAGATTTTCAGGTTTCTGATGCAGCACACTGCAGAGATGAGCTCGAGTGCGAGAATTTTGAGATTTAGATTTCTGGCATTGAGCTTCATTACCTTAGTTTTTTTCCCTTTGTTTTTGTTCTAGGTGGTAGGTTTAGAATTTGAGCCTTGAAAGAGCAAGGGGTGGCAGGCGCAGGTTGCCAATATCCAGCAGGGTGAGGTGCCAGGTGTCCCTTGTAAGCCGCCAGCGGCGCCAGCAGGCCGTCATCCCAGGCAGACAGATACTGGATCCCCTTTGTGATCCCCAGTGTTTAAGCCAAGAGTGTTTAGATCATGTTATCTCTCTTCATTCTTATCATTCTCTTGGTGAAGGTAGGTGGTGAAGGTAGATCAGGGTCATACATTGCCATCACTGCTCATGGCCAGATAGTCAGATCTCTCTCTTTCTCTGGAGTGAGACCTGAGTGCTATATGTATGTAGGCGGATTCTAGCGCAGCTTAGGCAGCCCTTCTTGACTCTCCACTCAGTCTTGGGATTAGTGCTTCTATTTTCTCCTGGTGAGAGAAGGAGTACAGGGACATTATTTCCTGGAGACTGCTAATTACCAGAAAGCCTAACAACTGCTTTATAGGTGACAGCTTGGAATCTGTGCTAATATTCTGATCCTGATGAGAGTAGGAGCAGAGTGCATTGATTCCTGACTCTTTCTGGTTGGAGAGTGAGTGCCTGTGCTTAATGTACCTGACTGGTCTGGTTGCTATTTGAGGCATCTACCAAATAAAGGCTACAAGCCTACAGACCCTTAAATCATCTGGGACAAGACTGTGGATCACCAAACAGGCTGTGGCCTCCTCTTCTCAGGATTGGTGCTAACATTTTGCTTCTGGCGAGAGAAGCAAAGGAGTATTGTATCCTAACAGAATGAAGCTGTGATGAGACCAGAATTAGTAGTACTCAGGCAGTAGCCATTCATGCGAACAATTAGTTATGTACTCACCATAACGATAGATGTATGTGATCCATCTCGCCTACATTCATTACTGACGGGCTCGGAGCCGAGAATCGGCTCCGACTCGGCCGCTATAACTAGCACAAAGTCTCTAATTGGCTGGGCTAAGCCTGTATCCCAGGATGCACCATGCCCAAACCCCCAGATCTTGTTTGCCACAATATAAACATTACACATACATAATCCCACAGGAACACACAGCAAGAAGATAGAAAAAATAATATCCTCAGAAGGGTCTAAGAATATAGATTTCCTACAAGCCCACCAGGAAGGGGGAAGGTGGGTGGGCACATAAGAATGTAGGTGAGATGGACCACATACATCTATCGTTATGGTGAGTACATAACTAATTGATGTAATGTGGTCCTATCTCGCTTACATTCATTACTGACGGAACAGCGTCCCTAGCACCTATATCCTGGAAGACTCATGGGAAAACACTCCTGAGCACCGTGGAGCCAAAGGAAGCCCGGCCTCTAGAAGCCACGTCCAGCTTATAATGAGAAATAAAGGTGTGTAGGGAAGCCCAGGTGGCTGCCGCACAGATTTCATCCAAAAAGAGCCTAGCATGAAAGGCCACTGAAGTAAGAATGTGTCTTAACTGGGAAAGGTAGACCTCTACCTGATGATGTGTAAATAAATGAGATACAGTCCTTAATCCACGTTGCAATAGTGCCTTTGGTCACAGGGCTACCAATCCTGTTCTCTGAAAAGGACACAAACAACTGATCTGATTTCCTCTCTTGTTTTGTCCTGTGCAAATAAAACCTCAGTTGTCTATGTACATCCAATTGGTGAAATTTGAATTCTGCCTTGTTTGAAAAGTGTGGGAAAAACATCGGTACTTCAATGGATTGGTGAAGACAGAAGGTAGAAGAAACCTTAGGAAGAAAGGAAGGGTTGAGTCTCAAGGATACTCTATCCTTATGAAAAATCAAATAAGGAGGTTTAACAGAAAGGGCTTGAAGCTCTGATACCCTTCTGGCTGAAGTAATGGCCACCAGAAAAGCTGTCTTCCAAGACAAATATTTTAATTCACAAGTGGCTGCAGGCTCAAAGGGAGAAGAAGTTATGGCTCTAAGCACCAAGTTTAAATCCTATGGCAAAACTGGCTGTGAAACTGGGGGACGAAGTAACCGGGCTCCTTTTAGGAATGCTTTACACAGTTTATGGCCCATGAGGCAAGGCTCATATGAAACGTGAAAATTAGAAATTGCCGCCAGCTGTACCTTAATAGTGGTAGCAGCGGAACCTTGTCTGAAAAGTGTCGCCAAGAAATCCAAAACTGCCATCACAGGGGCTGTAAAGGGATCTAGATTATGCGACTGGGGCCAGATAGCAAATCTCTTCCATTTACTGGAGTATATCTTTCTAGTGGATGGCTTGTGGGAATAAGATAGGATATGTACCACTTCTGGTGTAAAGGAAAGCTGTCTGACTAAGGACGTAAGTGGAGAAGCCAGGCAGTGAGCTTGAGGGTTCGCAGGGTTGGGTGGAACTGCTCTGATAGATGAGTCAATAGGTCTGGAACTGGATCCAGAATCCAAGGACCGTCCATGGTATATCTCCGGAGAAAGGGGAACCAAACTTGACGGGGCCAGTGTGGTGCGATCAAAATCATTTTGCTTCCCAAGGAAGTTGCCTTCTGAATCACTCTTGGCAGCAGAGGAAACGGAGGGAAGGCGCAGAGCAGACCGGGGGGCCAATCGTGGACTACAGTGTCCCTGGGTGACTCCCCCTGAGGGGGGATCAGAGTGAAGTAACTGCTGCACTTGGCATTGAGGGGACTGGCAAAGAGGTCGCAGCAAGGTAGACCCCACCTGGGGAAGATCTGAGCAGCAACTTGATCGTTCAGGGACCACTCGTGAGGCATCAGAATAGCTCTGCTTAGCCTGTCTGCTATCACATTGGACTTCCCCGGAATGTGCATTGCCACTAGAAGGCATTGGGAAGACACCGCCCAATTCCACACTCTCATGGCCTCTTTGCAAAGGGGATAGGACTTGGTTCCCCCCTGCTTGTTCAGGTACCACACGACTGACATGTTGTCGGAAAGAATTGAAATAGTTCCCTTGGGAAGAGAGCTGTGAAGTGCCTGCAACGCTAGTAGCACCGCTCTCATCTCCAGGACATTTATATGCAATTGTACCTCGTGATCTTGCCATGTGCCTTGGACCGTCCGGCCCAGATAATGCCCCACCCACCCTGTCTGGGAGGCGTCCGTGGTCACTGTGGCAGTAGGGGGTGGAGGGTTCAGGGATCTCCCTCTGTTCAGATTGGGTGAATGAAGCCACCAACGCAGGTCCTGTCGGCATTGTTCCATTATAAGAATCGGATGAGACAGAGGGAATTCTTGAAAGGACCACTGGACCGAAAGAAGCCACTGGAGTATCCGCATATGTAGCCTGGCCAGGGGTACTAGTAGGATGGTGGCCGCCATGGAACCTAGTAACTGAAGTCATCCAGCTCGGACCTTTTTCAGAGGTAATAAGGCCAAAACTTGAGCCTGTAGCACTTTTATTCTTTCTGTGGGAAGGAAAGCCTTCATTTCTACGGAATCTAGCTCTGCGCCGATAAGCAAGACAGATTTTTGCCAGTTGAAAGTAATCCCTAGGAGGTGACCCAAGTTGATGGTGGTCTCCGTGGCTCGAACAAGTAGATGCCCTGGTGGGGGTGGTGAGAAGCCAGTCGTCTAGGTAAGGAAACACTTGGAATCCTAGACGTCTCAGGTGAGCAGTCACCACTGCCAGACATTTGGTAAACACCCTGGGGGCTGTGGTGAGAGCAAAGGGCAGGGCTCGGAATTGGAAATGACTGGCTCCCAGCCGGAAGCGTAAGTGATTCCTGGAGGCCTTGTTTATCTTGATGTGATAATAGGCATCCTTGAGATCAATGGAGCACATCCATACTCCTTTTTCCAACAAGGGGAAAATGGTTTGAAGAGTGACCATTCGGAACTTGGACTTCCTGACGAAGCGGTTTAAACGGCTGAGATCCAGGATGGGCCTCAAGTCCCCTGTTCTTTTTTCGGCACCAAAAATAACCTTGAGTAAGTTCCTGATCCGATCTGGTCTAAGGGGACTGGTTGGATGACTCCTTTTTCCAGCAGCTTTGAGACTTCTAACGCTGCTTGATCCCTTTGACTGGGTAGTACGTCTGGGACTCTCTTGGATGGTGGAGGGGTTGCAATAAAGGGAATGGTGTAACCTCCGGCAATAATTTGAAGCACCCATCGATCCTGAGTGATGTTTCCCAAGGCTTGAAGATGCTTCGAGAAATGACCCCTGACTGGCTCTGGAGAGGCACAGCCAGGCAGTCCCTCAGGGACGTTGGTAAGAGGAAAGGACTCGCGGTCTCCTGAGTTGCGGGGGCCTCCCTCACCCCTAGGGCAATGTCTTCCAGAGTAATTCCCCCCTCCTCTGCCTCTGGAGGGGGGGGGGCCACCATGATGGTCAGGAAAAGACTTCTGAGACTTCTTGAACCACATCTTTCCTCCCCTCTGCGCCTTGGGATAAGGTCTAGAGGGAAGCGAAAAATGGGCCCCTACGGCAGACAAAGTCTTACCCTCCTGCTCACATCTGGTGAGAGTGTCTTTCACTTTGGGTCCAAAGAGGGAGGACCCGTCAAAGGGAGCGTCCGTGAAGGAAGATTTGAAGGACTCCGCAAAGTGACACAGGTGCATCCAGGTTTGCCTCCTAAGGGCTACGCCTGCGCTAGCTGCCCTACCCGCCCCCTTGGCTGCATAGGATACGAGTCTCATGGACGAGTTAACAATAGAAGACAGGGTAGACAGCTGGGCGTTGACAGTCTGGTTCACCGCCTCAGGCAAGTTACCCGACAGAGTATCTCCCAACTCCTTGAGGAGATCTCTTTGGAGCCTCGTAAAATGACACAGATAATTCAACGACCGCAAAGTAAAGGTCGCTGAGGACAGTGTACGCTTTCCATACCGATCCATACTCCTAGACTCCTTGTTAGGAGGATGAACGATAGCAGAAGCCTCTGCAACTTCTTGCTGAGTGGCAGACGCCACCAACATGGCATTGACATGAACTCCTTTTGTCAAGAACTCTTTCCCAGGAGGCGCAGACAAGAACTTGTTCGGGCGGCTGGGATCCGGTTCCACAAAGTCAGGGTGCTCCCACACCCTTCGACAAATAAGGTCCAACAATTCATCGAAGGGGGGGCGACACCCAGAAGGCAGAAGGTCGGGCTCCGAAGGCCTTGAGAAAGACCGACTCCTCCTCAGAGGGGGTTTTGGAAGGCCAGTCGCCTCTCTGTCTCAAAATCTCCAGGATGTCGGAGAATGAGACATCGGAGGATGAATTTGGGGACCCCTCTTCATCATCGAGGTCGGTGTCTGAGGTGACAGACTCATCTGGGGAGTCTATGTGCTTCCTCTTACACAAATTCTTTCTGGGAGGCTCTTCAGGCAAAGACTCTGAAGGGCCCTCAGAAAGCAGGGGACCATGCATGGGGGTATCCTCAGGCCTTTGAGCCCCACTGCCTGCTGATAGGGGGGCATCAGAGGCTCTAGTCGCAGGTTCCGGGAAAGGAGTGGTTGACTCGAGTGACGTCACCGAAGACCTGGCCAGTGTGCTCCTCATGGCCTCGAAGGCAGGTCCACCTGAATCCGAGGAACGACCCATCTCCGAGACCACAATCGGAACAGGGGTTCCCTGGCCGAAGCACCAAGAGGGAGACTCGGAGCCGAGGTCTGGAGCCCCGATGTATCCCCCTCGGGTCCGACTGACGAAACCCGAGTGCCGAAACCATTAGATGGAACCGAAATGGTTGGAGCCGAGGTCGAGCCGAAAAACTCAAAGGGGGTTTTGGAGCCGACCCAAGGACCTCACTCAACTCAGAACACTCCGGCTACGACAACACAGAGGTGTTCGGAAGAGGAATCATCGGAACCGATAAAAGGGCAGGCTCCGGAGCTGACTGGGCTGGAGCCGAGAATAATTTTGTTAACACTGGTGAGTGGAGGAGCCTCTGCACCACCCTATCCAAATCCGACTCAGACAACCTGGAGGACTTGGAGGACACAGAAGGGGGTCGAGAAGTCTTCTCTAATGGATCCAACGTAAACCTAAGAGAATGGCTCCGAATCGGCTCCAAGACAATTGGAGCCGAAGTTGGCTCCAACACAACAGAAATCTCCTTCGGCTCCGGCGTCAGTGGAACAGAAAAAGCCGTCTCCGGTACTGACAACATTTCCTGCGGCTCCGAGACCAATGGAGCTGAGGAAGGTGAAACAGTCTTTAATCTTTTCTCTGATGGCTCCGATGAACTAGATGGAGCCGGAGATCTCTTGACTTAGATTTCCCGCTGGGGGGAGAAGACGCCAAAGCTTCTTCAAAGGCAGGTTTTACCAGGGCCTTGAGAATCAACTTATTTTTTTCTCTCTTGCAAGACCCTGGAACTAAACGAATGACACACACTGCAGGACTCTTGCAAGTGTACAGCACCCAAAAAGTACACACAGATGGCATGGCCATCAGTCAGAGACATCTTATAGGAACATTTGGCACACTTTTTAAAACCAGAAGGCCTATGCTCCTTCTGATCTTTGCCTGACATTTTAAAACTCCACACAAAACCAGACACCAACACGAAAGGGAGAGGAGTAAGGGACACCCCTAAAACCAACAAGGAAACACACTGAACAGGGCTAAGGCCCTCTAACTTAAACGGGCCTAGCCCGCCAAACACAAGGATACCACAACTATAACTAAAAACGGAAAACAGTCACAAAACACCAAATACACAGAACGTAGCTATTAAAATAGCTTTTGGTTGGAAGAAAGAATTACAGGAAACTAGTAAATAGCTCAAATAAGGTACTTGGCCACAGCCAAGCTCGAGACCACGTCTTCACTCAACGAGCGGCAAATGAGATCTGGGGGTTTGGGTGTGGTGCATCCTGGGATACAGCCTTAGCCCAGCCAATTAGAGACTTCATGCTAGTTATAGCGGCCGAGTCGGAGCTGATTTTCGGCTCTGAGCCCATCAGTAATTAATGTAGGCGAGATAGGACCACATTACATCTCGCCACTTTTCATCATTTTTGACACATTAATTCTTTTTCAGCAAGTACTGCTCAATTTCCTTCTAACTTCAGAATATCTGCCTAAATACTTCATCCTTTTATTTTCAGGGTCTACGTATTAGTTGCCCCTCAAGTATTTGGCAGTGCTCTGTACAGACTCAGACACTTTGAGTGACATTTTTCCTGCAAAAGCACAATTTAAATTTCTCCGATATCTAGTTGCACACGGGACAACTAGTTTGCAGTGACAAGCACTACCCACATAGTTGCAAATGGGATACTCCTGACAGTGATTAATATTCTCACTCCAACAGTCGAATCAATAAATTTTGCCATGGATATGAACTTTTCTACTGTCTCCATTACTGGCTTGGTGGATATGGGCATCCTGGGGCAATGTAGAAATTGCCTCATGTTTACTGACAGCCAGTTAATTCTCAAACAAACTGATAAGGTACGTGAGAGATGTATTTACACAACGTCACTGAAGCCAAAGCTCTCACATAATACTACTCCTAAAGTCAATAAGGTTGTCAGTAGTACACATGCTGGACCCATCACACACAATTCAAAGCACACATATAGACCTACATATACTGAGGCAATTACATGTAACCTTCCTAAACCACAAAAACCTCCTAGATGAAGTACACATAAGAAATACCCTCAGCAGCCCCAAACGCACTCTTTCAAAACAGCACCCACATCAACACATAGAGCTACATCTCATGGAGTCTCTACCTCTAAGCCCATAAGGCAAGTCGATACACAATCCAACATTCTAGTCGTTGGAGACTCCATTGTGAGATATACTAATATTCCTCTCACCAGGCTGAGTTAGGAGAAAGTTAGGTCAGTAGCTTATCAAGGGCTAGGATCTGCCACATTACGCATGCACTTAGGTCATTGGACCACAATTACGAATATGACTCAGTCATAGTCCATGTGGGTGTAAATGATCTGAGATGTACCTCCCTAGATTATATGATGAGAGACATCATAGAGCTTTTGGAATATGTGTCTCAGGCTGGTATGAGCCTAGCACTGAGCAGCATTTTACCTTTTCCAAAGATGATGCCACAGTACGAACAAAAGATGATTGACTTTAATAACTGGCTTAGTTTCTGGCGTCATTCTAAGTGGGTGCAATATCTGTCAGCATGGAAGGAGATGGTCAACAGACCACGTTGCTTTGCCAGGGATGGTCTGCACCTCTCCCCTCTAGGCTTTCGAATATTAGCTAAAACATTGCCTTCCTCATAGTGCCTTTTTTAGGCAATGCCAAACTGAAAATACTTCCGATATAGCAAATCAAAACAAAAAAATCTGAAAGTATTACTGCTCAAATCTAGAAGCCTAAACAAAAAACTCTACTCCGTGGAAGCTCTCTGTACCCTACAGAAAGCTGATGTCTGTGCTTTCTCAGAGACGTGGTTTAAAGCCGCAGACAGCACACCAACAGTGCAGGGTTATAATGCCTTCCACACATTTAGACCAGCTACTTCACAGGCAGGGACTAAAGGTGAAGGTGCCTCTATTTACATCAAAAATAAATATACTTCAAGGCTGGTCAAACAGGACAATGCACTTGAGCTGCTCCATGTTCAAATCACCATAGCTAAAATCCAATACCACTTCCTTGCAAGCTATAGGTCCCCCTCTATGACCCAGGAATCGAATACCATGTATTTAAACTTATTAGAAACACTAACTATCCAACCCAATACCATATTCATGGGTGACTTTAATTACCCCACTATTAACTGGGAATCCTATGCGACATCATACATACATGCACAGAGATTCCTGGATTTTGTAAACACAAACTCCCTGGACCAGACAGTCGATACACCAGTCAGGGGTGCAACCACACTGGATCTGGTCCTCACTAATATGGGGGAGTGCTGCACACCCCTTTACTGTAATGCCTTCCCTGGTAAGGTAAGACCACAAAATGGTCTCCTTTGTAGTAAAAATAAAACCTGGACCCCCAGCTAAACCGGGAATATTCAGGAACTATTCTAAGGCTAACCTCCTGCTATTAAGTGAGAACCTAGCAAAATTTCAAGCCCCTATATACCCTGAGAACACTTCTGCCTATGCAGAACTGTTTACAGAAACCCTGTATTAGCATGTTAATAGCTGTATAGAGGTAGCTGTACCCAACAGGAAGAAGTACAGAACTAACAAAAAAACAAGCCACCCTGATGGAATCACAAAATCAATTGGATGTACAACAGGAGGAAGAAAATCATGGCAAAAATTAGGAGGTGCAGCATCCAGCAGGATAGAAGCACTCTAATTAAACTAAACAAACTACTCAGAGGACAAATAAAGTCTAGCAAAGCCAAATTTGAGATAAGTTTGGCCTCCCAGACCAATGACAGCCCCAAAGCATTCCTTAGCTATGTTTGCAACCTTAAAGGCAATACACAATTGTGTGCAGAGCTCATTGTAAATGGAGCTACCTATACTATGCCAGAAGATATAGCAAACCTCCTGGCTGATAAATTCAGCTCCAGCTTTACTCCTCTCTCCCCCTCAACCTTCCTTCAGGAATCATCATCAAATACAACTCCCATTAATATCACTAGGGAACAGGTCCATAATGCTTACTCGAAGACCAAGAACACTGCATCAATGGGCCCAGATAATATCCCAGGATGTATTCTAAATAGCATGAAACATGACCTACCAGGTCCTCTGGAATTATAATTTAACTGTAGCCTCCAAACAGGCTTTGTGCCTCATGAATGGAGAAAGGTAACAGCCATCCCTCTGAACAAAGGTGGGCCATCTACAGACCCTGGAAACTACAGACCCATAAGTCTCACTAATCTTATATGTAAAGCCATGGAAAGAATTATCATGGAGATGATCAACAGAGCTATAGTAAACTTCCAGACACTGGACCCAACCCAGTTTGGTTTTGTAAAGGGCAGATCATGTCTACTCAATCTGGTGGACTTCTTTGAGAAGGTCACCAAAGCAATGGATGAGGGCAAAATCATTCACACTGCCTACCTTAACCTGGCCAAGGCATCTGACATGATACCCCACTCGGGCATTGTTGACAAACTCAAGAGGTTAGGTACAAACCCATATATCACGCAGTGGACAGCCAAGTGGCTCACAGACAGGACCCAGGAAGTTAGAATTGGGGAGTCCACCTCTAGAAAGAGGCCAGTCACAAGTGGTGTCCCCTCAGGGATCAGTCCTTGGACCACGCCTTTTTGGCATTTAATTCTCAGAAGTCCAATGTCAGTGGTCTCTGGATGACTAAATTTGCAGATGATTGCAAATTAGGAGCAGTCATTGAATGTCACACTGACACAAATGTTCTCCAGGAGGGGCTGACACAGAGAAACTTTTAGTTATGTACTTACCATAACTTTAGATGTTTGGGATCCATCTCGCCTACATTCAGTACTGATGGGCTCGGAGCCGATCCCTCGGCTCCGACTCGGCATGCTATGCTATAGAGCGAGGCCTCTTATTGGCTGAGTTATTTCTTATCCCAGGATGCACCACCACTAATCCCCCAGATCTTGTTTGTCCACATTCATGCACACGTACACAACTTCTTTATATAACATTGCCAGATGTTTCAAGATGAAACAACAGGATTCGGACCTTCTGATATCCTCTTATCTCCAAGGAAGGGGGAAGGAGGGTGGTTTATTGGGAATGTAGGCGAGATGGATCCCAAACATCTAAAGTTACGGTAAGTACATAACTAAAAGATGTTATGTGATCCTATCTCGCCTACATTCAGTACTGATGGGACAGCGTCCCTAGCACCTAAATCCTGGGTGGCTCATTGGAAAACACTCCTGAGCACTGTGGAACCAAATGAAGCTCATCCTCTAGATGCCACATCCAATTTGTAGTGGGAAATGAAAGTGTGCGGGGAGGACCACGTAGCCGCAGCACAAATGTCACTAATGGCAAGCTTAGAATGGAATGCTATTGAAGTAGCCATAGCTCTTGTAGATTGAGCTTTGACAGAGGTGGTAAGCTCTTTATTAGAAGAAGAATAAGCTTGAGTAATACAGTCCCTGATCCATTTGGCAATAGCGACCTTTGTGACGGCTTTGCCCAATTTATTGTCCGAAAAGGATAAAACAATTGATCTGTTTTCCTTGTTTGTTTGGTCCTATCTAAATAAAAACGCAATTGCCTGTGGACATCTAATGTGTGGAATATGAATTCCGCTTTGTTAGAATACTTCGGAAAGAAGACTGGAAGTTCTAATGACTGTTGTAGGCAGAAACTGGAACAAACTTTTGGGCCAAAGGATGGATTTGGCCTGAGAGATGCTCTATCTTTGTGAAAAACCAAGTACGGAGGTTTTACAGACAAAGCTTGAAGTTCTGACACCCTTCTGGCAGAAGTAATCGCCACCAGAAAGGCAGTTTTCCACGATAGAAATTTTAAATCACATGTTGCTGCCGGTTCGAAGGGGGAGGAAGTTAAAGCGCATAACACCACATCGAGATCCCATGGAGGAGCAGGATGAGAAATCGGAGGTCTTAAAAGCGCAGCACCTTTCAAGAAGGTCTTACACAATCTGTTGCTCATTAAAGGTGGGTTTATAGATTCGTGAAAATTGGAAATAGCTGCCAATTGAACCTTGATGGTAGAGACTGAAGAGCCTTGATTGAAAAGGGAAGTTAGAAATTTCAGTACTTCTGATACGGGAATAGTGATGGGATCCAGACCCCGGAGTTGAGCCCAAATAGCAAATCTTTTCCATTTGCTAGAATACAATTTCTTTGTAGCAGACTTGTGGGCCGAGGATAAAATGTGTACAACTTCCGGATCCAAGGTATGATTCCTGACTATAGTCGGAAGAGGAGGAGCCAAGCCGTCAATTTTAAGGTGTGTAGGGACTGGTGGAATAGTCCCGACTGATGAACCAATAGGTCTGGGATCTGATCCAGGAACCATGGACCTCCCAGTGCACATTTCCGAAGATAGGGGAACCATACCTGACGAGGCCAGTAAGGAGCAACTAAGATCATTTTGCTCCCCAAGAGAGACGCCTTTTGGATCACCCTGGGAAGGAGAGGAACTGGAGGAAAAGCATATAGCAAGCCGGTGGGCCACGGACGGGCTAGTGCATCCATAGGGCTCTTTCCCGGAGCCAGGGTGAGGGAGAAGAACTTTTTGCACTTCGCATTCAGCGGAGTCGCGAAGAGGTCGCAACAAGGAACTCCCCATTTGTTGAAAATCTGATTTGCAACCGTAATGTTCAGAGACCACTCGTGTGGAGAGAGGATAGTTCTGCTCAGTCTGTCGGCTATCACATTGGACTTGCCCGGGATATGAGTCGCCACTAGAAAACGTTTGGTCGACACTGCCCATTCCCAAACTCTCATGGCCTCTCTGCAAAGGGGGTAGGATCTGGTCCCTCCCTGTTTGTTCAGGTACCAGACAACTGACATGTTGTCGGAGTGAACGGCAATTATGCCCTGAGGGAGGTAATCGTGAAGGGCTTGGAGGGACAGAAGCACCGCCCTCATTTCTAGGATGTTGATATGAAGTAGGGTCTCTTCCGAGTGCCATTTGCCTTGGACTGACCTGCCCAGGGAATGCCCCCCCCCCACCCCATCTGGGAGGTGTCCGTAGTCAAAGTGGCCACAGGAGGAGGTGGAACAAAGGGTCGTCCCTGATCCAGATTGGAGGGCACCAGCCATCAGCGAAGGTCCCGTTTGCAGGTTTCCGTGATCCATATGAGGTGACTGAGAGGGAGAGCCTGAAAGGACCACTGAGTTGAAAGAAGCCACTGGAGTATTCTCATGTGCATCCTTGCTAGGGGAACTAGAAGAACCGTGGCGGACATGGATCCCAATAGCTGCAGGACCATTCTGGCTGGGGCTTTGGATCTGGGAAGTAAGGCTCGAACTTGAGCCTGTATGGTTTGTATCCTGTCTGTAGGTAGATAGACCCGCATTCGGTTTGAGTCTATCTCTACTCCGATGAATCTTATGCGTTGAGATGGCAGCAACACAGACTTTGGCCAACTGAAGGTGATTCCAAGGGAATTGCCCAGTGATATCATGGCTTGTAGGCTCCGCAATAGCAGATGCTTGGAGGTGGCAGTTAGGAGCCAGTCGTCTAGATACGGAAACACCTGGAATCCTAGACTTCTCAGGTGAGCAGTCACGACCGCCAAACATTTGGTGAACACCCTGGGGGCTGTGGTGAGACCAAACGGCAGCGCGCGGAACTGGAAATGACTGCCTCCTAGGCTGAAGAGCAGATGCCTCCTGGACACTTGATGTACCATGATATGGTAATAAGCGTCCTTGAGATCTATGGAGCACATCCAAACACCTTTCTCCAGCAGTGGGAGAATGGATTGTAGGGTGACCATTCGGAACTTGGACTTTTTGACTGAACGGTTTAGAATGCTGAGATCCAAAATGGGCCTCAAGTCCCCGGTCTTTTTTGGCACCAAAAAGAATCTTGAGTAAGTCCCTAATCCGATCTGGTCTGCGGGGACCAGTTGGATGACTCCTTTTTGCAGCAGCTTTGAAACTTCTGAGGCTGCAGTTTCCCGTTGACTGGGTGGCGGGTCCGGGATTTTTTTGGACTGAGGTGGAGAGTGAGAAAAAGGGATGTTGTAACCTCCGGTGATAATTCGAAGCACCCATCGGTCCTGAGTGATACCTTCCCAGGCTTTTAGGTGCCTCGAAAAACGACCCCGACTGGCTCCGGAGCTGCACAGTCGGGCAATCCCTCAGGGACTGTGAAAGGCTGAAGAGCCACGAAAGGACTCACGGTCTCCAGTGTTGTGAAGGCCTCTGCCGCCTCTGGGACGGCGTCTTCCAGAGGAATTTCCCCCTCCCCTGCCTCTAGAAGGGGGATCGTCCTGCTGCGAGGGGTAAGACTTCTGAGATCACGGAACCACATTTTCCCTCCTCTTTAGCCTTGGGGTAAGGCCGAAGGGAGTGGAAAATCGTGCCTACGGCAGTCAAAGTCTTACCTTCTTGCTCGCAGCGGGTCAGTGTCCTTTACCTTGGGTCCAAACAAAGAGGACCCATCAAAGGCGTCGGCAAAGGAAGACTTAAAGGCCTCCGCAATGACACAGGCGGAGCCAGGCTTGCCTCCTTAGAGCAATGCCTGTACTGCTGCTCTACTCGCCCCTTCGGCCGCATAAGAAATGAGCCTCATGGACGAGTTTGATATGGACGACAGTGTAGCCAGCTGAGAGCCGACCGTCTGGGCCAGCTGCTCAGGCAGGTTACCCAAGAGGGTATCTGAAAGTTCTTTAATCAGATCCCTCTGAAATCTGGTAAAGTGCGTGAGATATTTCAGGGACCTTAAAGTAAAGACCGCTGAACTTAGGGTGCGCTTACCGTACCGATCCATGCTCCTAGACTCCTTATTAGGAGGATGGACGGACGTCAAAGCCTCTGCTACATCTTGCTAGGTAGCAGATGCCACCACAAAGGCATCTACAGCCACACCTTTCGTCAAAAACTCCTTTTCCGGGGGTGCTGACAGGAACTTATTTGGACGAGCAGGCACCGGTTCCACAGAGTCTGGGTGTTCCCACGCCCTTCGACAGATCAAATCTAGGAGCTCGGCGAAGGGCGGAGACACCCAGGAGGCGGAGGGCTGAGCCCCGAAAGCCTTAAGGAACACCGACTCATCAGCAGAAGGGGGGTTGGATTGCCAGCCGCCTCGTTGTTTAAGGACTTCCAGGATGTCTGCAAAGGAGACATCATCTGAGGACGACTTGGGGGACCCCTCTGCATCATCAAGATCAGTGTCTGATGTGAGAGACTCATCAGGGGAGTCAACGTGCTTCCTCTTGCACGATCTTTTCCTGGGGGGTTCCTCCGAAGAAGCTTCAAAGGGACCTCCAGGAGGGGGGGAACCCCCAGTGGGGGTAACCTCAGGCCCCGGGGCTCTGCTGTCTAAGGACAGGGGGACTGCCAAAGACCCGGTCTCAGTATGCAGGGAAGGAGCTGGGGAGACCGTGGAGATAGCCAAAGAAGATTTGGCTAACGCACTCCTCATGGCCCTGAAGGCGGGACCACCAGAATCCTGGGAAGGTCCCACCTCCATGGCCACAATGGTAGACGGTACCCCCGCAGCCGACGCACCGAGAGGAAGGCTTGGGACCGAAAACATCAGCCCCGAAGCGTCCACCCCGGGGCCGACAGAAGAAGTCCGTGTATCGAACTCCGACTCAAGAGCCGGAGTTGGAGTAAGGGTCGGGCCCGAACCGAAAACCTCCATCGGCTCCACCAGCACCGGCTCCAACATTGCCGAGGCTGTTGGAGGAGGAACCATAGTAACAGGGTGGACCATCGGCTCCCAAACCGAATGGGCTGGAGCCGAAACTAACTTTTGAAACACCGGAGACTGGAAAAGTCTTAGGAGCACCCTGTCAATGTCCGAATCAGACATCTTGGAGGATCTAGATGACACCGATCGGGTCCGAACAGACTTCTCCATTGACTACATAGGACTAGGGGACCGGCTCCGAATGGATTCGACTACTATCGGTTCCGAGGGAGACCGCAAAACAATTTCCCGCGGTGCCGAGGAGGACTTCGGCGCCGAAGGGGAAGAGTCTGAGCCGGCAACCCTCATCGGCTGCAAAATCAGTTGAGCCGATGAAGGTGACCCGCCTCTCGATGTCCCAGTCCTCGGCTCCGAAATCAGAGGGGTCGAGACTGGAGGCATCGAGGCAGACTGTTCCGCCCTTGGCTCCGAAGTCCGTGGAGCCGATGGAGAAGCCTGCCTAGGTTTTTTGGCAGTCGGTT
Organism: Protopterus annectens; assembly: GCF_019279795.1. Lineage (NCBI taxonomy): Eukaryota > Metazoa > Chordata > Ceratodontiformes > Protopteridae > Protopterus > Protopterus annectens. The sequence goes on from NC_056725.1 coordinate 959,934,711, forward strand.
CCGACAGACTGGTCGGAGCCAACGCTTTTTTCTTCTTGGTCGGAGAGGAAGATGAAGATAAGGCCTCCTCGAAGGAGGGCTTAATCAGTCCTTTTAATATTAATTTATTCTTCCTCTCCTGGAGGACTCTAGAAGAAAAGGCGTGACACACGCTACAGGACTCCTGTAGGTGCTTGGCGCCTAAACAATAAACGCACGAGGAGTGGTCGTCCGTTATCGACATTTTGTAACCAAACCTCGCGCACTTTTTAAACCCAGAGGGTCTATGTTCCTTAGACATGCTTAGTAACACTAAGAAAACCAGTTAAAGTAGCTGTTTGTGAAGATTTTACCACAAAGAAGTGAAACTAATAATTATTTTTTTTTTTTTTTTTTAAAGACAAACACAATGTCAGAAAAATACACAGAACAGTACAATAATCACTGAAAATGAGGGTCAAGACCCTCTAACTTAAGCAGGTACTTGACCTCCTAGAAAAAACAAAAACGCTAGATAAGAATAGGGGAAGGCCCCTCTAACTTAAACGAGAAACCTTCCCTTAACCAAAAACAAAATTTTTCTCAACAAAAGTTTTCAAACACACTCGTATAACAACAATAGCTGTTAAAACAGCTTTTGGGTTCAAAATATCAAAATTCCTGACAGGAAACTTTGAATAAAACAGTACTTAGCCCAGCCAAGTTTGAGACCACGTCCTAGCTTGTAAGCGGCAAATGAGATCTAGGGGATTAGTGGTGGTGCATCCTGGGATAAGAAATAGCTCAGCCAATAAGAGGCCTCGCTCTATAGCATAGCGTGCCGAGTCGGAGCCAGCCCATCAGTACTGAATGTAGGCGAGATAGGATCACATAACATCAACTGTTGTCAGAGTCATGGACTATAACTAAATGCCAAGAAATTCATAATAATATCCTTTGGGAGGCCATCAAACCTTGGTAACTATCATATTGACAACACACCCCTTAGAGTTGACCCAGTAGTCAGAGACTTAGGGACACACATAGATAGTAATCTAGCCTTTGGTCATCACATGTATACAGTGGTGAGGAAATCATTCTGTGTTGCACATCTCCCCCGGCAAGATGCTATTGTACTTGCATTTTGATTTATTTGTTGGTGATTTTTATTAGAACTGCTTTTGTTAGATCTGCAATTGACTCTGTACAAGATATTTCATGTAAAGCTGCATTTACATCTGAGGATCTGTTATTCTTTGTGCATCCCAACAAACAGTTGTTACTAATATGTTCCAATGTCCTAATTAACTACATGGTCTGCACTCCAAACCTATTTTTCTCCAGTAATAGCTGTCTGCAGCAGTATGGCAGCAGGACGCTGTTATGCCCCTCTGGTACTTGCTGCCTTGACTATATTTGTTGAACTAGGATGTCTTTTTTCTCTTCCCCCAACTCATTCAATATATCTAATTTCTGGCCGTAACTGTGTGCCGACAGAGCATTTTACCACTAAACTGTCCCACTTTCCAAGCTCTACAGCAATTCATATACCGGTCATTGCCCCTACCTATGTGTTTTGGCACCAAGTGTAAAGGGACCAATAGGTTGTTACATGGCTACTTGTTCCTTATTTACAAAGAACCCCACAGCAACTCTTGTATAAGTTGCTGCCCATTACTGTATGTTCTGGCGCAAAGTATAAGCTTGCTCGTAGAGCGTTTTCTGTAAAAGCTCTACTGCAATAATCTGCTGCCGCTTAAACCCTAATTGCAGTAGCTTTACATACTCACTCTTAAAAGCTGATTTAAACGCTCTACTGCAATAATTTGCCAAATTGTGTTAATGTCCTACTTACAGGCTCTACTGTCGCTTCATCTCTAACTGCAGCAACACTTCACACTTGGTCTTAAGAGCTGATTAAAAGCCCTGTGCAACACTTTGCTAAATTGTCTGAATGTAATACTTGCTCCCACGAGCTAAATACATAGCATTGTGTACAACATTCATTGTATATAACTGAGTTGGAGAACGATTTCTCTATGGTTTGCCTGTTTTGTTTTTCAAGCGGTTTTATATAGACTGCTGTACATAGTGCTTTCACAGTCGAATTAAGAACGGTTTAACATGCTTTACATCTTACGATGTTTCACAGTCATATAGGATGCTTTTTTCTAGTATTTGATGTGTTGTATGCCTGCAATTGTATTTTACAGCCATATTACGTGCATTTCATTGCTTTAACGTCTACTGTGCATGTCTGATGTTTTTAAATGTCTAGTGCTGTACAAGTTAATATAGTGCACAGTATTCTGCCCCGTAACCCAACCCATTCAACCCACACTGCTGTACTCACCCTATTGACCTGCACTGCTATTTGAACATGCTGTAACTGACCACCCAACCCTGAGTTATCATACTCGCATACACACTATTTCACCCTCCAACACCTCCATCTCTTATCTGACCCTACTGCTCACACTTCACACACACACCTCCCCCTGTTCTCCTGTTCATTTCCTAGGTCTCTCGGCCTATACCTATAAATTTTTTCCCACAATGTTTTATTAACTACTCTCTTCTGCTTCCATTCCAGCATTCTTGGTGTTTGTGCAAGCCCCTCTCAAACAGGGAAATATTCCCAGCTCTACTGTGCTAACACCCTCCTTGCAGAACAAGGACCTTACTGCTTCCCAAGAAAAAACTGTCTGTAACCTTTCTTACCACAGGTGTATGTAAACTCCAGTGGTTTCTGCCTAACTATTGTTGTAAACAGTCTATGCTACAACTGTTTGAGCGCTCCCCGTTAGCATGCAGACTCGCAGGGACCCCCCATCTTACTCTGTTCACTGCCAACACAACCTGTACTCTACCACTAAGTGGCGGCAGTACTGCATTACATACCTCTTACAGGTCATCTCAACCAACTCAGACCCCCACTGGCCTGCTGCCTTCTTCTACTGCAAAAGGAATCCGGCAGCACCCCTCCCTAAAGCAAGCGCTCTGCACCCAAGCCATTAGCCAGCTACATCAAGTGTGCTACTAGAAACTCAAATGGACTACAAGGCCTCTAATATAAGTGGCAGACAAAGACACTATCCCCACAAACATTTCAAAGCTACTACCTGCATTGTATTACACAATTCTGATAGGTTTTCCCTCACCTCTGCTGGAGCTCTAACCTTCTCTGTTCGCCCTGTGGGTTCACTCTGCTTCCCCACCCTGCCCCATTTTCCACCCAGCCCCACTACCTACACATTTATTGGGAACCCAAATCCTCCGCTCATCTACTATCAACCAATCATCATCCATCCCTCCTACCACACACATTTAACTCTATACTCCCCACCCAACCTTAACTATGACCACTAACTCATCATGTGTTTTACATCTACCTATCATGCTTACCTCCCTCATCTTTGTTACTTATCTCACACAACTCGCCCCCCCGCAGAGCCACACACCACATTCACATTCCACATCCACTTTCCAACTTACTTCCACACCACCCCTCACCTCCATTACACGAGAACACTACTCATCCAACCCTACCCTCCTATTTAAATAGAAAACTACTACACATCCCACCCTCACTAAAGACACCCCAACCCCATTCTAACAAATCCTCCACCTACCACCACCTAAACTCTCCAATAACATTAAACCACCTTCAACTCATCCTTCACAAAATCTCTCTCATATTCTCCAGCGACATTCATTCCAATCCTGGACCCATCACCACTACACAACCCTCTAACCCCCCCCCCCCCACAAACCCTCTAACTCCCAAAACTATTCGTCTCCCTACATTCAATGCCCAAAGCCTCAGAAATAAAATTCACAATCTCCATACCTGGATTTCACACAACCACCCTGATATAATAGCGATCTCAGAGACATGGCTCAAGCCCTACATAAGAGAAAACAAAATTCTACCTCCAGGCTACCAAATTATCTGTAATGACAGACTTGGCAAGAAAGGGCGAGGTGTAGCAATTATCTAATCCTCCTCCTATACCATAACCCCATACACCACTCATATCCCAAACTTCGCCAATGCTGAAATAACCATAGCTCTAATAAAAATCAACAACCACAAATCCATATGTATAGCTGCCCTCTATATACCCCCTGGCAATAATATTCCAGTACTAATAGATATCCTCTCCTGGTTTTCCTCTAACATTAAAAATGAAATGTATATCTTAGGTGACACAAAGTAACTTGTCCACAATAAACTCACAAGCCCCCTCTCAGAATCAACCTCTTCAACTTTACTCAACTTAGTAACTCTCCTATCAGGCCAAACAAAGATGGGACCTCTGGCACCATCACTGACTGGATCCTAACACTCTCCCCACTGTTTGTCTTTTCGGCTTTTTCCCGGTAAGGGGTCACCACAGCGGAACTCCGGTCTGCTAATGATTGGCAGTGGATTTTTATGAAATGCTGAGGTGCCAGCTCAACGCCCAACCTTCGATGAAGGCACGCCCATTTACGCACGCATGTCTTTCGAACGCTACCCAACCACGGGGAGGACATGCAGACTCCACACAGAAGGCACTCCCAAGCCACGCCGAGAATCGAATGGGAGAACCTCTTGCTGTGAGGTAACAATGCTACCGCCGTACCACCACGGCTTAACACCCTACCCCCACTAACATCACAGCTCTAATTCTGGAATCCTTCCAGACTCTCTCAGTAACCACCTACCTGCCTTCGCTGTCACCCCTCTCCTCTTCTAAAACATCATCACTACATTCAAACCCAAAACCTCTCCTATTTCAACACACAAACCTTTTCCGAATGACTCAAACTTACTGACTGGACCCCCCCCCCCTCCAAAAATGCTACCCCTTGATAATGCCATCACCTACTTTGATGATACCTTCTTAGCCCTACTACACCACCATGCCCCTCTAAGAGCCAAAAGGATTAAACCCAGAATCCCCCCTTGGCTATCTAAAGAAACTAAACTTACCATGTGCCAAAGAGACAAAATATGGAAGCAGTACCACAAAAAAACAAGCAACATGACACTTTACTAGAGTTCAAATAACTCTGTAATGCCGCAAAAAAACAAACAATAGACCACAAAGCATACTACTCCAAACTTGAATCCAAACACTCAACCAATTCAAAAACATTCTGGAAAACAATCTCCTCTCTCCTCCACCCTGGTAATAAAGATAACCCCTGTCCTAACCCCAACCTTACCGATCTTGAAAATGCCACCCATTTCAACTCCCTTTTTATTGAATGTACAGCTAAATTATCCTCCTCTTTCTCTCACCCCCCTCCCAACCCCACCTGTCACTCACCCCTTGAACCAAATACCTCCATCCTCCCTCTTCAACCTAGAACCCATCCCCACAAGTACAATAAAAAAAACTACTTCTCCAACTTAAACCTTGTCGCAACACACCCAATAATCTACCATCAGCTTTCCTCAAACAATCTGCTGACAGTATTGCCTTTTCAGTTTCCATCTTAATAAACAGATCCATCAAAGAAGCATATGCCCCTTCTATCTGGAGACAAGCATACATCATCTCACTTCATAAGGTAGGGAAAAACACTGACACCACCAATTTCAGACCTATCGCCATCCTTTCCCCATTGTCTAAAATCCTGGAAAAATGTATTCATTCCCAACTCATGTCACATCTAAAACAAAACCTTCTCACCCCCACCCCATCCAACACGGTTTCCGCCCTGGCCACAGCACCATTACTGCCCTCATCTCCTTTCTGGAGACCATTAACCAAGCCCATGACACTGGCAAACTTGTATCTGCACTATTCCTAGATCTATGCAAAAGCTTTTAGCACAGTCTCCCACCCCTACTCATATCCCAACTCTCCTCTCTCAACCTCTCTGCTTCAACTATAGCCTGGTTCTCCAGCTACCTTTCCAAACAACAACAAGCTGTACAGTGGAAATCCTCAGCCTCTCCCTTCCTACACCCCCCCACTGACATGCCCCAAAGCTCTGTCCTAGGTCCTCTACTCTTCAACATTTTCATCAATAATTACCACAGTACCATCCCTGACTCCTCAATATTCCAGTACGCAGATGACTGAAAAATCATCTGCTCAGCATACTCCCCCTCTGAATTACTCCTAAAAACTCAATCAGCCTTCTCCAAAACAGAAATTTGGATGCAAAACAATGTCCTGGTCCTTAACGCTAATAAAACAAAACTAATGGTATTTTCTCCCTCTAGAAACTATCCCATCGACAAAAATATTTCTCTATACTCAGCCAGAATAACACCTCCATCGAAATTGTATCAAATACTAAACTGCTCAGTCCTTAACACTAATAAAACAAAACTAATGGTATTTTCTCCCTCTAGAAACTATCCCATCGACAAAAACATTTTCTCTATACTCAGCCAGAATAACACCTCCATCGAAATTGTATCAAATACTAAACTGCTCGGTGTAATCATTGACGAGCATCTAAAGTATGACACCAATATCCAAACCACCATCAAAAAGACACAACAAAAGCTAGGTTCACCTGTACAGGCACAATCAATATCTCATCCCCTCCTCCAGAAAAGCACTAGCTTCCTCCTATCTTCTCCCCTCTCTACTTTACGGCACTCCTCTACTAATCAATCTCCAACTCAGCCTACAAACCAAACTTGAATCTTGCTATAATAAAAGAAGCAAATTCGCTACCAACTCTAAAAGTTCACCTCACCACTGCCACAGTCTCCATGCTCTGGAATGGCTTGAACTACCCAACTACCTGACTTTCCTTAAACTTACCACCACTCACAAGCTCATCTACAAATCCTCACACTGCCCTCTCTCACAACCACCTTAATCCCCTACATTCCTACCCGCTTCCTCAGATCTGAGAACCAAATCCTCCTACAAGTCTACAAACCATCACGTCCCCCTGGCAACCTCCTGCTATCCTGTTCCATGTCCAAACTATGGAACTCTCTCCTTCCCTCTCTTCACAATACACCTAAACTCACCAATTTAAAATCCCTCTTGCTCTCACATTTATCCTCTAAATAGGCATGCCCATGCCACAATCCTACATAAACCCCCCTCAAATTTCTTCTCTTCTCTATCTGCTAACTCAACTACTTCTCAGGCCTACACTTGCCACACTACGAGCCTACATTACACCCTTACTGTACAGTCTACCACTGCACCCCACCTAATCCCATATAGATCCTATAACTGAGTCTAATATATCTACCTGCAACTAAAACTGCAACATTTCTTGCCATAGTTTACTATATCCTCAGATGTTTTATGCAGTATTTTTCAACCTTCTGAAAAATTGCACTGTTTTATGTATCTCCGATTGTCATGGATTCTTTCTTTGCATGGATTTATTACTCCAATGGAATATGCTGTATTGTCAGCACTCTGGAAAGGACTGTATTGCTTAATTGTGTATATAATTGTCATTAATCTTTTTGCATGGGTTTAGTACGCCAATGTAATATGCTGTATCTTCAGCACTCTGGAAATGTTTGTATTACTTAATGTTGATATGATTATTAATGGAGCTTTTCTCCCTGGGCCTCCACTAAAAATAGGCTCTTCTTGGCCCAGTGAACTACCCTGGTTAACAAACTGAAATAAATAAATTAACAAAGGTATGGCATCCAAGTCCAAGGACATTATTGTTTCACTGTATTTGGCATTCATCTGACCTATCATTGAGTACAATGCCCCCTTTGATATGTACGTAACCAGGCATATCACACAACTGGAACGTCTACAGAGGTTCCCCTCTAAAGGAATACAGGGCATAAGTAATATGCCCTATCCCTCCCTGTATTCTGTCTCTCACATGCTTTTGAGGGGCGATCTATGCCTGGCATACAGGGTACTGTCAGATCCCACTCTGATGGACCTCCTGCATATCCACGAAACAAACAGTACCAGAATTACCCATTCTAAAGACTTAAACCTTGCCTGTGATATACGTAGGACCTGCTGGAGAGATAGGTATGTATCCCAGAGACTACCCCATCTATGTGAAGCAGAGTTCCTCCCTAATCCAATTCAAGTGCAACTTGGACAACTGAATGGGAAACCAGAAATTCATCCCTGGTTTGGCACCTATGTCTCTGATGCAACAGGTAACCTGTAAATGGCTCATCTGCCAGGCCCATGATTACACTTATCAAGGGTATCAGAACTCATGAGAGATTTAGGATGCATAGCTAGGCTTAAAAAGGCCCTTGTGGTCATTAGCCTAATAAATACCTATGAACCTATTAAGAAAAAATGTAAATATAAAAACACTGTTTCAAAGGACTGTCTGGTCTGCTAATTTTATACTGCAGAATTATGAAAGAAAAACAGCAGACCATTTACCAAAAAAAGATTAGTGATAAGGTCAAACAAAACATCATATCCCTGTGAGCGAGAATGACTGACCCAATACATTAGTGAACAAACTGTTCCTCTTTTGCTTTTTCCATTGAGATAGGACAAAGAGCAGGTAATGCATTACTGTTTGTGATACTGCACAATCCATGCAAATTAGACAAGCAATATTTTCACAATGTTTTAAAACAAAGATATTAAACAGATTAACTAGCAAAGCAAACACCCCTATTTTTCATATACACTACGTTACTTCATGGGATATCCCACAACTGATGACTTGATTACATGGTGAGGAACTATGTTTGAAGCTACTGATCTCAATGACTGAGAGATCAAAGTCTTGAGCATAAATGTATGGATTGGCTATGCTGGATTATTCCGCTGTAGGTTTTGCCAACTCAGATTACAGTACAGATCAATAAAGTGAAGTGTGCAGAAGGGCACCAACAGGTATCACAGGTATTCATAACATGCAGCAGTGAACCACCACATAGCTTACAGCCACCACAAATATTTGTGGAAGGCCACAGCACACTATACAAGCCACCATATAAATCCTTCTGCAAGGCCACAGCACACTGCACAAGCCACCACATAAATCCCTGTGTAAGGCTACAGCAGATTACATAGCTATCACGTAAATCCTGACAAGCATTTGAGTTTTAGGCTTCATATCCTTCAAAAAATGCATGCTAGCACACATTATGTTATTCTAACAAGTTTCTAAGTTTGTAAGAGCAATATTTAAAATCTGTCCCTATTTTGGTCCTTTGTACCCCCATTATTTTAGTCTTTGCCCAGATAACTTGCACTAAGAGGTTAAGATGTATGGCATAAATTCTCATGCATGTCCACAGCTACCACATAAATTCTTGTGTACTGTCACCATCAACTACATAAATCCTTCTGTACAGCCACAGCACACCATACAGCTACCACACGCATATTTGTGTATGACCCCAGCACATTAAATAGCTACCACATAAATCCTTGTGTGTGACCACAAAATACTGCATAGCCTTCATATAAAATCATTCTGTATAGCAAAGGAACACTACATAGCCATCACAAAATTACTTGTGTATGGTCACAGAATATTATAGAGCCACAACATAAATCCTCTTGTATGTCCACAGCAAACTACATATATTCCTGTTGTGAAATAAGTACTGAATCTAATAAAATGCTTTGCAGGTATAAGATGATACTTCATAGAAACCCGCAGTTCTGCAAGCATGCATCTCAAGAATTTATGAAGTGGCAGTAATTTATAGCACAGTCAACTGTTGCAGCATTTGAACATCACTAACCACAGTTGTTTGTATTCTTTTGAAGGTGTCAGTTCACTATTCCATCACTTTACACATAGCTGTATCAGTCTTGCCCCCAACCACTTGTGACAAATATTATACAATGATAGCCCATTAGTATTCAAAAACATGCACACATCTGATTGGTCAGCCAATCAGCGTGTCAGTTTTAAATTGAGCATATTATAAACAGAAAAAAGTCTGGTCGCTTAAGTATGACTGGACTTTCTTCTGTTAGTATATGCTATGGAAATGTGTTTCAAGTGTCTAGATTTTCCCAATGTCTAATATTTTGCCTTATATTTAGGTCTGTCCTTCATAAAATTTGTGGTTTTCTGACGTATCACTGAGGGACTGAAGTCACTAAATAATGACACGCATTTTAATTTCAGAAGTCATATCCTTCAGACAACGCATGACAGATATATTTTATTATTCTAGAAGCTTTCTAAGTTTATAAGAACATTTACAATAGGGACCTTTCCCCCCCATTATTTAAGGCTTAGCGACATTTCTTGAGCTAAGAGGTCAAGAGGTATGTAAGAAAAGCAGAGCAAATACAAGGAAAATCAGGTGCTCTTTGCAAAACAAGAAATGTACCTGATTTTCCTTGTATTTTTGCCCTATTTCTCTCGTACCTCTAAACTGTCTTGATTTTGTAGGGTTCCCACCCCAAAAAATTAATAAAAGCAACGGAGATCTTCCTTTCTCCATTGCTTGTTTTCAAAAGCACTGATGTACTGTGCAAGCATGGGAGCACAAGTCCCCATAGACATGCACAGTATATCAACAAACATGGAAGAATGAGGAAATAAGATGGAGGAACACTATAGTGCCATTACACAAAGACATTACTTAAGAAAAGTAGCATTTTTTTTCTTAAATAATGCCACTGTACAATAGCAATAACTAATGCATGGGTGTGGTTATATTGAGGATTACCTACGCTTGGCTTTGTTTACTCAGTCAAGCTTCGTCTTGTTATCAAACCACACCAATCGTGGGTAAAGCCTCAATATACCCACACCCACTCATCAGTTATTGCTGAACTCTACCACAGCCTATAATAACCCAAGTCATGAGGCCAAGGCTGAAAGAGTGTTGATGGCATAGTGTATTAAACAACTGAGGCATCAAGGCACACAAGATCCTTCTCAGACTAGATGGTATATAAAGAAGTTTTGTACTCACCATAATGTTGCATCTGCGTTGTCCATTTTCATTCTTCCTCAACTATTTGGGTTCAGAACCGATCTTTGGATCTGACTCGGTTGTTGCTTTGGCTTGCGGCCACCAAAAAGTTCTTGAGCTCCTCCCTTATCCATAATGCACCAACCCCTAACATGCCTCAGATCTTCTTTGTTGTTTGACAATATAGGAAATACTACTACAAAATTCTTAATGGAAGAAGCCATATCTGGAGCTCAACTTGAAGGACAGTGGTGTCCTTATAAACTCTCGTTCTTTCAGAAATCAATTGTGAAAAAGGATGGGGGTCGGTGGGTGGGAAGTTGAGGAAGAATGAAAATGGACAACACAGATGGAACGTTAAGATGAGTACATGACTTCTTTATCTGATGTTGTCAATTTTCATTCTATCCTGAACTGCTGGGACAGAGTCCACTAGCTACCTAAATTCCCGGGTGGACTCGAAGGAAGGATATTCCTGAGCATAGTTGAGCCAAAGGCTGCTCTTCCCTTGACACCAGATCTAGCTGTAATGAGTCACAAAGGTATGAGGATTGGCCCGAAATGCAGCTGCATATAATTCATCCATGGAAGCTCTAGATAGAAACACTGAAGAAGTAGCCATGGCCCTTGTTGAATAAGCTATTAAAGGTATTGGTAAAGATAGGCCCAATTTGTTGTAGACAGATGTTAAGCAGTTGTAGACAGATGATAAGCAATCTGTCAGCCATTTGGCTAAGGTTACCTTTGCAACTGATTTGCCCAATTTAGAATCTGCAAAGAAAACAAATAAGTGATATGTTCCTAATTTCTTTTGTCCTATGCAAGTAAAAACATAATTGTCTGTGGACATCCAGTAAATGCACCATATATTCACCTTTGTCCGTAAATTTAGGAAAGACTACTGGCAAATTAATGGACTGGTTAATATTGGATTCTGACCCCACCTTAGAAAGGAAAGAAGGGTTGGTATGCAATGATACTCTATCCTTATGAAAAATTCACTAGTGAGGTTTACAGGACAATGCTTGAAGTTCTGAAATTCTTCTAGTTGAGATAATGGCTACTAAAAAAACAGTTTTCCAGTTAGACATTTAAGACCACATTTTGCTGCTGGTTCAAAAGGGGAATGAATTAATGTCTGCGGTACCAGGTGGAGTAGGATCTTTATAAGGAGGCCCCTTGCAGGAGGGTGCCTCTCAAAAAAGGCCTTATAAAGTTTAGATGAATCCAAGGAAGAATTTTCAAACCCAATATGGAAGGTGGAAATTGCTTCTAACTGAACTCTAATTGTTGATGAGCTATAGCTCCCTCATTAAAAATCGTTGCCAAAAATTCAAGAACACTTTGTACAGGAGCTCAGAAGGGGTCAATGTGTTTCTGATGTGTCCAAAAAACAACCTTTTTCCATCTACCTCTATAACGTTTTCTTGTAGAAGGATTAAGGTAAGCTAAATGTACATGATGGACAGGGGAAGACAGCATCTGTTGTCTGGCTATTAACGAAATTGGAGAAATCATGCTGTTAGCCTGAGGTTTGAGATATCTGGATAAATCATGCCTGTCGGGTGAGACAGGAGGTCTGGAATCGGATCCAGAATTCAAGGTAGTAAAGCAAATGAGGTCAAAGGAAGGGGAACCAAATCTGTTGAGGCCAGTAAGGTGCAATGAGGATGTTTGCTCTTCAATTGGGCAGCTTTCTGCCGAAACTTTAGAATTAGGGGAGTTGGTGGGTAAACATAAAGGAGACTGGGAGGGCCATTCATGGAGTACAACATTCCTCAGTAATTTCCTCCAATGGGGGGGATCAGGGCAAAGAAGCTGCTGCATTTGTTGTTTAGGGGAGAAGCAAAAAGACTGCAGCAAGGCTGGCCTCACTGATGGAAATTCATTTCTGCCACTTTCAAGTTGAGAGACCACATGCGAGGTAGTAAAATAGACCTATTCAATTTGTCTGATATCACATTGGACCTCCTCAGAATTTGCATTGCTATCAGAAAGTGGTTGGAAGTGATCACCTGCTGCCATACTCTGACGGCTTCTCAACACAAGGGGTAAGACCTGGGCTTGCAACTCTAAAAGCACCATTATAATTTCTGGGACATTGATATGCAAACTGACCTCTTCAGGAGACCAAGGGCCTTGGTCTGTGTTCCCCAGGAAGTGCCCACCCTAATCTGGGAAACGTCTGTGGTCACTACAGCCTTGGGTTCAGGGAAAACGAAAGAGCGACCTTGAAGAATTTGATCTGACAGAATTCGCCACCAAAGATATCGCTTGCATGCTGGAGTGATTCTTATTTGGGCTGACATGCACTAATAAAGAATCGACCATTGTGCTGCTAACATCCATTGAAGAACTCTCATATGAAATCTTGTTAGAAGAAATAAAATTATGGCTGCTGACATTGACCCCAAGGCTTGAAGGATCAAATGGGCTGAAACTGTGGTACTGTAAATTATTTTCCTGACCTGGCACTCTTGAGAGAGGAAGAGAAGCTGTTAAAGAAACCGTGTTGAAAACCACTCCTATGAATTCCAATGTTTGAAATGGTTGTAACTGAGACTTGGTGTAGTTTATGGTTATCCCCAGAAGGGAGCACATATGGAGTACCTGATCTCTTGCTTTTATTAGTAGCAGCCTGGTCAGATGGTAATGAGCCAATTGTTTAAGTATGGAAACACTCGTAATCCCTGCAGTCTCAGGTGAGCTGCCACCACTGCCATGCATTTGGTGAACACCATGGGGGCTGTGGTGAGGCCAAAGGGCAGTGCTCAGAACTGGTAGTGATTGGCTCCCAGCTAGAAGTGTAAATACCTTCTGGACTGTCTGTTCATTTTTATGTGACAGTATGCATCCTGAAGGTCTATCGAGCACATCCAGCCGTCCTTGCCTAGAAAAGGCAAAATGAACTGAACCGTGGCCATCTGAAAATGTGTTTACCAAACTGCTTTGTTCAATTCGCTGAGATCCAGAACTGTTCTCCAGTCCCCCATTTTCTTTGTCACTAAAAGGAATCTTGAGTAAGTTCCGAATTCGATCAGGTCTGGTGAGACCACTTGGATAACTCTCTTTTTCTAGAATCTTTTGTAGTGCTGCTGCTTTCGTCTAACTTGGTGGAACATCAGGAATTTTGCATACGGTGGAGGTGGAAGGGAAGAGAGAATTATACAACTTCTGGAAATGATCCTCTGCACGTATGTATCTTTTGTTATATGTAGCCAGGCTCTCTGCTGCAGGGATAAATAATCCCAGACTGTCTCCACAGGTGGACAACTGGGCCTACTTTCAGGAGCACTGGTAAGGTACATCAGAGAAGGAATCTTAAGACCCTTGATTCTGTGGGCCTCCTCTGCCACGTGGGCGTCATTGTCTATTAGAGTTCCCACCTCTGCGTCTGGGGGGGGGGGGGCTACCTCCATGTAGATATTGGAAAGGACCCTGGGACTTCTTGAACCACATTTTTCAACCTCCCTGATTTCTAGAGAAGGATCTTTGAAGAGTTGAAAAACATACACCCACTGCAGAGAGGATCTTTCCATCATTTTCAAACCTGGAGCGTGTGTCTAACTTTAGGGCCAAACAACGAACTGCTGTCAAAAGAAGCATTGACTAACAAGGACTTGAAAGGCTCCGGAAAAAAAATCCCACAAGCACATCCAGACATGCCTCCTAATGGAAATGCCTGAACTCACTGTCCTTGAGGCACCTTCAGCTGCATGAGAGATGAGCCTCATGAATTAGAAATAGCCTGCAGGGTAGCCAGCTGAGAAGCTACAGAAGTTTGAGCCTCGCCAGTATCAGTCTCCAAAAGCAATTTTCACAGTTCCTTTATCAAATCCCTTTGTAGTCTTGTAAAGTGTGCCAGGTAGCTCAGTGACCTAAGGGCAAAAGTTGCTGAAATATAGACACTCTTCCCAAATCTGTCCAATGCTCTAGCCTGTCTGCTAGGGGGATGGACAGAGGAACTTTGCTCAGCGAGTTCCTTCTTTGTAGCCACCGCCACAAGCATAGCATCTACAGGAACTCCCTTGGTCCAGTATTCCCTAGTTTTGGTTTGGGGGATTGAGCCCCAGCAGTAGCTTCTGAGAAGGAAGTTGGAAGCAAATCCTTCAATATCAACTTATTTTTAATGTCTGCTATCTCACAAGGATTAAAATGTTTACAAGTGTTACTATCAACTTGAAGAAGGTGATACTGACCCAAACAACAGACGTGTGGGCGATGGACAAGGACAATTTGTGCCCCTACTTTTCGCAGTTTTTAAATCCCAAAGAACCTTTTTCAGACATCCTGCACACAAGAAAACAAAATTAATAGAAGGCAAGTATATTTTTTATAAAAGATAAAAGGAAAAAAAGATACCAACAATAGTATCAAGAAATAAACAAGAGGTGTTCAAGAAAGAAAAGAAATAGAACAACAATACCAACTATGGTAAAAAGAGCTATACTAAGTGCAAAGAGAAGGAAGGATAACTACACACTCTGGAATCATAGATAAACTTACTAAGCTGGGCATTAATCCTACGTCAATTGATGGGTTGCAAACTGGCTTACTGACAGAACACACACTGTAAAAGTATCCAACTCCAAATCCAGTTCCAGACAAGTAGTTTATCGCAGGGTTCTGTCCTGGGACCACTCTTGTTTGGCATCTACTTCTCTGAAGTACAGGCCAACACTAAGGGACTCTGGCTTACAATGTTCGCAGATGACTGCAAGCTGGGAGCCATTATTGAATCCCCAACTTATGTGCATATACTACAAAAGGGCCTTACTGAAACAGATGCCTGGCGCCACAGCTATGGGCTCAAGCTAAATGTCAAAAAATATATAGTTGTCCCCTTTGGGAAAAAAAACACGTACCTGTGAACTACCACATAGGTGGCAGTACACTAAACCACCAAAAGTGTGATAAGAGACCTAGGGACACAGTGGACAGTGGTCTCACCTTTGATAACCACATAGCCACAACAGTTAGAAAATCCTTCTACGTGGCACACCTCATCACTAAGGGCTTTTCATCCAGAAAAAAGGAGGTCATTGTCCCTCTGTACTCATCCCTCATTAGACCCATTATAGAATACAATGCCCATTTGGTATGTACCTCACAATACATATGCAACAACTAGAAAGGCCGCAGAAATACCTCACAAAAAGAAACACAGGCCTACAGCAGATGCCTTATGCTGACCGTCTAAAGAAACTCAAGCTATACTCTTGTCGCATATTGCCTACTCAGAGGCGATCTCTCCATAACATACAAGGCCATGTCAAACCCAAAGTTGTTGGACATGCTACACTTAAAGAAATGCCAATCCCTCCGAGCCAGATGCTCCAGGGATTTTAACCTTGTCATCACTATGAATAGAACATGCTAGAAGGGATAGGTTCCTGACCCAGAGACTTCCCATACTCTGGAATAGGCTGCCCATACATGTCAGGCAAAGCGCCTCAATGGCCCTCTTCAAGAGGAACCTTGACAATTGGATGGGAGATAGGAAATTCACCCCGGGGAATCACATCAGTAGCCCTGCTAGACAGGGGTCCAGGAAAGTAAATATTTGTGGGAAGCAATAGCCAGGGAATCGTTATGGCTAGGCTTGTATAGGCCCCTAGGGCCGATAGCCTAGTACCTACCTATGAACCTAGTAATAAGTTTTTTAAAGATAAAAAAGTTACACTTATCGTTCAATGAAATGTCACTTGAGAGCTAAAGGTGAGCACATCTATTCGCAAAAGCGGCAAACAAGATCAGAGGTATGTTAGGGGTTGGTGCATTATAGGTAAGGGAGGAGCTCAAGAGCTTTTTGCTGGCCACAATACAGAGTAACGGCTGAGTCAGATCCGAGGACTGGATCTGAACCCAGCAGTTGAGGACAGAATGAAAATCAACATCATCAGATCCCAGATTACACTGCCCACACATTCTTCAAGGTTTGGTGACCTTAGTGGTAGTATATTTGGAAGCGGGGGATGACACTTCATATGGGGATGCAGGGGTTCCCAGCTCCACAGCAAACAAACAAAAAAAATCATAAATAAATAATTATACTTTTTTTTTTTGCAATTACAGGACTGAATTTACAACTTAAGATTCGTGTTATGCTAAACCATATGAAGACTCCTTTACAGACTGCTGATCCATTGCATCCTGGGAGAAAAATCTGCGAGTCCACCTTATAAATCTAAGCACTCCTTTAAGGAAAATCTACAACTGCTGGTAGACAACTAAAGTGTGCACAATGCATCTCCTCCTCACTGTGCACCCAGAAAAAAAATACTTCAAGCATCACATTAGTTTTTGTTTAGGCATCAAAGTTGTAAATATTGTGAATAGTGTTCTCTCACAATATACCCCACTTTTCTTCTTTATTCTACTCATTAATCAAACTTACTTTCTTTCCTCTAACCATTGCTAATTCTCCTGTTAAATGTGGACAAATTATATCTTTTCTTGTATCACATTAGTTTCTTAGAAGGGGGTCTCTTCACTACTTTCTATCCCTAAGGCTCATGTTTTTGATAAAGCTACCCTGGGTGTTTAGGATAGAAGTTATTCCTTTATCACTTTTATTTTTATTTTCTCTTGCCTTGCTATGATAGAATATGTCTGCTTGTTATATGGTTGCAATCCTTTTGTATAGCAAGATTGATAATCGTATACAATGTATTATGTTGTGTCTTGGTATGTTTCTGTTTTTTTTCTGTTATAAATCTTGCAAAACTAATAAAAATTATATTTGAAAAGGCATCACATTAGGGAGAAACTGGAAGCTAATTCTAATGGATATTCAAGATCTATAAAACCAAGGCACAACAAAATAATGACATTCAGAAAATGTGCATTCTTTGATAGAAAGTAAAAGTCTGCTGAGCCATCTGGTTTAAAGGGCAGACATAGGAATCAAAGGAAGTTCAAAGTTACTACGTCTTGTAACCATTACACCTTCCCAGTTTTCAATCTAGACTGTACCTCTCCCGTCTCAAGGAGGGCTAGTCTAGTCAATGCTGGAGCAAATGTATGAATACCTAACCAATTACCCAGGTCTTGTTTAAAGAAATAAAATGTATAAACAGTTTTAGCTTCAGGGGGAGTCTATTCCAAAAACGAGGGAGATGCTGTGTAACAAATCTCTCTCTCCACCTAACTCTAGTGATCTGTTGAAGCAGGTTTAGATCTTTTCTGTTCTGGTATTTGTAGGAGTGCTTCATTTGTGAAGGTACAAGAGATCATGGACTACTGAGTCCCTGTGTGTTCAGAAGGCAAGGCATTTGTCTTCTCTCAGGAGCCTATAAGACAAAGAAAAGAGGAACCATGCTTCTATTTTTTTACCTGGTAATTTAGGGATTTAAGTCTGTGATCCTCTTTATTAGGAATCTCTGGATTATTTTCAATTGTTTGATATGTCTGGAGAGGTACATCCCAAGGGGGGGCACTATAATACTGTTCTGATCAGTGCTGAAAACAAAAGGGCAATAACCTCTTTAGATCTGGATAATAAGCCTCTGGAGATCAGCTGCGGCAGGTAGAAGGATTTCACGACAATCATTGCTACACGGTGATTAAAAGAGTAGGATTATCAACCTAGTTTCCCAGGTCTCTAACTACATTTTCAATTTCTAATTAGGTATTGTCAATGTTATCTGCTTTGGGGATGGTTTGTCTGGAAAATGCAACAATGTTGCATTTTTTTAGCATTTAATTTACGCCCATTTTCAATCACCAGGCAATTATAAACGTAAGTTCCTGTTGGAGGGCTTCTGTCTCAGAGGGGAACTGGACAATAACTCTCAGTTTGCATTCATCTGCAAGCCTGGTTAGCCATAAGGCTTGTTTTTTAAGTCTTTAGGACAGAGAAATAAATAATTGCCAAAAGCAGCCACAATACTAAGTCCTGCTGGATACCACTGTTCACCTTCATGTTCTCCGATGCTGTCCGTGCCGCACGCACCTTGTGGGTTCTTTTAGCCAATTTGTTAAACATCATAACACACAGGAATCTGTGAGTAATACATTTAGTTTATTAATTATGCTAGCATGGGGGATGGTGTCAAATGCCTTGGCCAAATCAAAGTAGGATGTGTGTATAGTATGACCTCTGTCAACACCTTGTGTTACCTTTTTGAAGAAATTTACAAGGTTCATTAGACAGGATAGAACTTTTACAAAACCATTCTAGTGTGATGAGACTTTTAATGTCAATGTTACAACTGATACGTGTTCCACAGCCTTACAAATGAGACTTGTCAGGCTGATGGGCCACCATTATGAAGTGGCATTACCAGTGCTGTATGCCATATTTACAGGACTGAGCCAGTACCCATGTTCAGGTTAAATAGTTTATGCAAAGGTACATCCAGGAAATGTTAAGTACTATTTAATAAACAGCACAGTATGCTATTTGGTCCCATGAAGAAAGTGTTCATAATCTTTGACAGCTCTTCCAGTACAAATTATTTAGTGATAATGGAGGGGTTTTTAAGGGGAATGACTGTAGTGATTTGGATACTGACTTGGGGGTAGCATTACTGTATACAAGTTTTTTTTCCTTTTATAGTATATTTTTTATGTTGCTGGACCACCAGGGCAGTTTGCTTTTAAATTTCCCATTGTATCTGAATCTGGATTGTACTATCAATGCCATATATTTGTTTATGTGGTTATAAAACTCCTTTGAATATATTTATTTGTTGAGATGATGCCTGGTGTAATTATCAGTGAATTCTGAAACTTCATCATAGAATTTGAGATTTGTATGCTTTAATTTCAATATACTGATTTCAGGGAAAAGGGATACTAGCTTACGGCCAGACTTGAATCAGAGAAGGAGTTAATAGTAGTGTTGTGCATGACAATACTACATTTGTATATACCAGGTCAAGAATATTTCACCCTCTAGTTGGACTAGTAACAATCTGATCCACTGACGTTTCATTAGGTATAAAACTTCTTTGCATATCCTGCACTGGCTATTGATGGTACGGATACTGCAGTCAATTGGTGGGTAATTAAATTCTTCTAGAATACTGGAGTTATTTATGGGAAGACTCAATCATGACTTTTACGAACATGACATGAAACTTACAGGGTGACAGAAGGCACCTTGTAACAGCCAAAAAATTGACAATTGATTTTGTTTAGCGTGATTTGTAGTTCAGTATGTTCCCTTTGTGGGTCTCTGGGAAACTGTCTATGAGCTGATATGGTCTCAGAGACATGTCACCACAGTTGCCATTAGGTCTAAAGACATGGAAGGCACTAAACCCAGGTATGGAGGGAGTATTTTACGGGCATTTAAACATGTTTCAATGATTACACATATGGATACCTTCCAATTGTAGCAGTGCCTCATAGTCGGGCAGTTTGTTGTTTAGACTTCTACCAATGAGCAGGGACATCTAAATTTGATCCCGTTTCTATATTATATGTTTGTTATACTACAATGTTCATTAAATGAACTCTGACTAAAAAACACTGTGGGGCAGTAATGGTTTTGGCCAGCATGTGGAAGCCTTTGAATGAGAGGTGTAGACCATCCTCTGCAAAGTAAGCAGGACAGTCAAGCACCTAATTCGATGCTAACTCATACTGGATCCCACTAGAATGACAACAATTATTTACCCAATTGTTGAAGCCAGTAATCTTTTCTTTGTATCTAGGTATCATTCATGGAGAAATGAGGTGTATGCTCAGTATCTGGATCTTGCCTGCATCTGTGATGTGCACAGAGAGCTCAAACATGTCTCTCTGCATCTCTCTCAGGGTTTTTCATTCCAAGTCATTCACCCTGTCATGAACTACCATGTCACAGTTATGTTTGGTGTGAGGGTCCAAACAGCCCTTTAGATTTCTGATACCTTGGCACCTGAAAGATGACTCACTGTCACCTTTTGCTCAGCCTAGTATATGGGGAATCTGTGCATCTCTGTATCAAATCACCAATCACTAAAAGATGTTTATTTGTGTAGTAGTCTGTTGCCCTGGAATTGAGGCCATTTGTCCCATGGTGACTCTTGTTAAAGGTGAGATATTCTGTGATGCAATGTTTGATTTTTGCTGAAACTTAATGCTTACAGGTCTAGTAGGCTTAGGTGAGGATTTCATTACATCGTCCGAATACAAGTTTGTATTATTTGTCTATGTTGGGTATGCAGTGTGAATATATTAGTGCATTGCTCACCATCTGTATTTTTGTGAGAGTGAGGCCTCCATCTCTCAGATATTTACACCTTAACAAACAGTTATTCGTGTTTAGTAAGAGTTCATTATCAGTGAGCATAAGGCAGCTGCTACACTGCTTTTCTATACTTAATGCTATGTGGCTGGCAAGAGAGGGGAGACAAGTACTCTCACATTTTTTCTAGTGTAATGTAAAATTTGATGACAGGAGGTACTGCCAGCCATGCCAGGAGAAGTAGCACAGCTAGCTGGAATTCTGTAAATAATTATATGTCACTGAGTTGCAGAGCTTAAACTAAATAAAGATTTACCATGGGTTCAGACAGTCATCAGTCAAGGGGTGGACCAGTGCAGTTACTTATAATTGTCTATTTAAGTAACTATGAAGTATGGGCTTCTATGCAACTGCATAAGCATAGTTCAGCATACTTGTGTAACAGTACTACTGAGCTTATCTGTAGCAGTTGTGAGCTAAGTAGTGCAATGTAGCACCAAAAGAGGCTGCTATGAGATACTTTTATAGTGCAAGGTACTTGGCTATGTGCAGCTTGCTGCATTTAAAAAAAGCAAAAGCCTATTTAGTAATAGAATTTGGGTGAGTTGCTTATATTAGGAACTGAAAGTGCATGCTGTGACCCAACTGTGCTAAACAGAGCTCAATGTGATATCAAAAAGAAAAAAAACTCAGAAAATGAAAGAACCAATGAAAAACAGCTAAAGTTCTAACCAATAGTGTTTACCTTCTCCAGAACTTCAGCAACTATCATCCTGCACTAGGATAACCACTACCAATTTTGGGAGACACGCACACATCTAGCCAAAACTTACTGTTTACTGTAACGTTGAAAAGTGACTAAACCACAGCAAATATGTGCAGCAAAACTGATTCACTCACTTAACAGCACATAAACTACTTGAAATGCACTGCAGACTATAACATTACTCCAATTAATAGCTGTAACTTCAAATTCAGAGAAACTACATTAAAGAACGATGACAGTAACCACTCAAAACTGATTTAAATAGCCACGCACAGCAAATAAACCACCTGAAAAACAGTTTAAACTGTAAACAATTTCATAACATGTCTCGTGAAACTGTGCATGGAGGAGGTGCAAAAGACAAATGACTGGTGCCAAAATCAAGGACAAACTCAATGCTAAGAAAAAAGAAGTTATGCACTCACCATAACGTTCCTTCTGAGTAGTTCTACTTCATTTTGTCTTCAACCTGTGGGTACAGGATCTATATCGGATCCAAGCCGGCAATTTCACTAGCATCTGCTCCGAGCTCCAAGCTCCTATCCTTACCCATAATACACCTCCACTACCTTCCAACCCCCAGATCAAGTTTGCTGGCACTTATACTGAAAACCCAACCTGAAAAAACACCTTACGCACCTAAAACTTCAGCCAAACAGACTGTCCATATGGTAAGGCCAGGGGGAAGGAGGGAATGACAGTTGAAGACAAATGAAGTAGAACTACTCAGATGGAATGTCATGGTGAGTACATAACTTCTTTATCTGAAGTTGTTTATTTCATTTGATCTTCAACCTGTGGGGACAGAGTTCCCAGCTACTAAACACCTGGGTGGCCCTCATGGAAGGATATTCCGGAGCACCACGGAATCAAAGGATGCTCTCCTTCTAGAAATCAAATCCAATTTATAGTGAGAAATAAAGGTAAGAGATGAGGACCAAGTAGCTGCAGAACAAATATCATCCAGTGAGACTCTCAACCAAAAGGTCGCAGAAGTAGCCATTGACCTAGTCGAATGAGCTTTCACCTGACCCGGAAGAGACAAACCTTTATCCTTGTAGACCTGAAGGATGCACAAGGAGATCCACCTAGCGATGGTGACCTTGGAGATAGGTTTACCCAAAAAGGGTTTAGAGAAGGATACAAACAATTGATCAGATTTGCGAAAGGTTCTAATCCTGTGTAAATTGAATCGTAGCTGTCATGAACATCCAGCAAGTCTGTATTCTATTTTGTTCACAAAATTTGGAAAGAAAACGGGTAAATTAATGGTTTGATTGATGTGAACCTGTGATGCTGCTTTTGGAAGAAAGGAAGGACTGGTGCAAAGGGAAACCCTGTCCTTATGGAAAATCATGTATGGAACTTTAATAGACAACGCTTGCAGTTCTGAAACCCTCTTAGCAGAGGTGATAGATACTAGAAACTCTGCTTTCCAAGACAAAAACCTAAGATCTGTGGTTGCTGCAGGTTCAAATGGCAGAGTGACCAACGCTTGAAGAACCATAGTAAGGTCCGATGGAGGAATAGGATCTTTGACAGGAGGACATAATAGGAAAGTACCTTTAATAAAAGATTTACACAGTCTGGAAGAGGCTAGAGAAGCAGAATTCTCACCCATGTGAAAATGAGAGATGGCAACTAGTTGAACTTTGATTGTAGAAGAGCTAGCTTCTTGTTAAAAAATATTTGCTAGAAAATCGAGAATAGCTGAAACAGGAGCAGTGAAAGGGTCTAAACTCCTTTGAGAAACCCAAAAGGAAAAACATTTCCATTTGCTACGATAAATCTTCCTGGTGGAGGATTTATGAGCTGCCACCAGAATAGACCTGACTGAAGAAGACAATCCAGGAGTCCTAGCAATTAGGGGAACTGGAGCAGCCAAGCTGTGAGATTCAAACTGTCAAGACTCGGATGAGAAACCCCCGTGGGGTGTGAAATGAGATCCTGAATGGGATTCAAGTTGGAGCCAGAAGATGAGACCAAAGGAAGGGAAACCATACCTGGTGAGGCCAAAATGGACCAGTAAGGATCACTTTGCTCCCCAGTCGGCAGGCTTTCTGTAGAAACCTCGGAATAAGGGGTACAGGAGGATAAGCATACAGAAGAAAGGGAGGCCAAGCATGGACTAGAGCATCTCTGGGGTACTCCCCCGGCTGGGGGTTCAGAGCGAAGAACTCACTGCACTTTGTGTTGGAAGGAGATGTGAAGAGATCGCAGCAAGGCCGACCACACTCCTGAAAGATCTGCTGCACTACTGAAGGATTCAGAGAACACTTTTAAGGCATCAGTATAGTCTGACTTAATCTGTCCGCTAGAATGTTGGACCGTCCTGGAATGTGCGTTGCTGTCAGAAAGTGACCAGTGGAGATCGCCCATTCCAAAACTCTCATGACAAAGGGGGTAAGATCTGGTCCCTCCCTGTTTGTTGACATACCAGACCACTGACATGTTGTCGGATTGAATTGCAATGGTTCCCAGAGGAAGCAAGGCATGAAGGGCCTGCAATGCCAAAAGGACCACCCTCATCTCCAGAACATTTGTATGCAAACTGGTCCTTGGAATGTCCTGCCTGAACAATGCCCCCCCCCCCCAAGTTGGGAGGCATCCATGGTCACTGTGGCTTTGACAGGGAAACAAAAGGTCATCCCTCCTGAATTCCTGGAAAATGCATCCACCAAAGAAGGGATGACCTGCAGACTCGACTGAGGTGTACTGGATGCGACAACGGAAGATCCAACAGGGACCACTGCACCGCTAGAGTCCACTGTAGTACTCGGATGTGTAATCGGGCACACGGAAGAAGCGTTACAGTCACTGCCATAGAACCTAGGGCCCTCAAAACCAATTCTCTGAGGGAAGGTGAGAACAGTAAATGAAGGCAACATGCATCGTTAGGTTTCAAACTCTCTCTGCAGTCAGGAAGATTTTTGTCTGTAGTGTGTCTATCCATCCCCCTATGTAGTCTATCACCTGGACAGGATCCAGAAGAGAATTGGATGTATTGATTGTAATCCCTAAGTGGAGTGCAAGCTTTAGGAAATAATGGTGTGGTAAAGTAGATGCTTGATGGGAGCAGTAAGGTGCCAATCGCCCAGGTAAGAGTAGACTTGAATCCCCTGAAGCCTCAGGTGAGCCGCTACTACTGCCATCACTTTGGTGAACACCCTGGGGGCTGTGGTGAGACCAAAGGGTAGGGCTCAAAATTGGTAATGATGGACTCCTAACCAGAAGTGGAGGAACCTCCTGGAGCTTCTGTGCATCTTTATGTGATAGTAGGTATCCTGGAGGTCGAATGAGCACATCCAGTCACTCTCTTGCAGGTACAGCATGATGGACTGTCAGGTGACCATCTGGAACTTTTCTTTGGCAACTGACAGGTTCAGGGTAGAAAGGTCCAGAATGGGCCTTAAGTCCCCCGTTTTCTTTGGCACCAAAAAGAACCTGGAGTAGATGCCCGATCCGGACTGATCTGTGGGGACAGGTTCGATGGCTCACTTCTCCAACAGCTTGGAAATTTCCAGTGCCTCCCTTTGCGCAGGTGGTACGTCCAGGAGGTGTTTGAGAGGTTTGGGAGGAACCACAAATGGGACTTAGTATCCTCTGGAAATTATCTGAACCACCCAGCGGTCTGATGTTACGGACTCCCATGCTACCAGGTGCAACTACAAGCGACCCCAACTGCATCTAGAGTAGAACAGTGGGGCAACCCCTCAGGGTTGCTGTGTGGGCCTGTCCGAGAATGGTTCTTGAGACCCAAACTTCCTCTGACACCCTCTGCCTCTGGGCCGGCATCTATCCTGCCCCCCTTTGCCTCTAAGGGAAGAAGAGCCCAGAGTGTCCCGGGAATACTGAGACTTCTGGAACCACATCTTCTTTTGCCCTTGCTGATTCCGGGAAAAGGATCTTTGAGCGTTCGAGAAGCGGATTCCGACGGCAGACAGTGTCATCCCATCTTTCTCACTCTGGACCAAGGGCTTACCAAAAAGGGTAGAACCGTCATAAGGGGCATTTGCAAAAGACGCCTTGAAGGGTTCCGTGAACTGACAATCTGAGCCAGGTGTTACGCCTCATGGACACGCCGGACCCAGCTGCCCTAGCCGCTCCTTCAACAGCATGTGAGAGGAGTTGCCTGGACGTGTTGGAAACCGCTGTCAAAGTGACCATCCTCAAGGAGAACGTGTCTCTGTCCTCCTGCAACATGGACTTTGGGGGAGACTCAGCCAGTTCCTTTACCAGGTTACACTGTAGTCTAGTAATGTGGGACAGATAGTTCAGCTCCCTGATGAAAAAGGTCACTGATGCATAAACCCACTTCTTCTAAGTGGTCCATCATCCTAGGCTCTTGGTCAGGGGGATGATCAGAGGAACTCCCCTGGGCTAGTTCCTTTTTGGTGGTTGCTGCTACCACCACAGCATCTACAAAATTTTGTCTGGGCATTTTAGGATTGGTTCCATGGTGTCTGGCTCCTTCCAAGCCCGCGAGATGACCAAGTCCACCAGGGGATTTGCGGAAGGGGACACCTAGGAAGTAGATGGGCCCGTGCCAAAAGCCTCCAGGAACACGGATTCGTCTGAGGACATTTTTGGGGCGGACCAACCTCCCCACTGGCATAGGATTTCCATGATGCATCCAAAAGAGACATCCTCAGGAGGTGATTTTGGGGGAACCTTCCCCATCATCCAAATCCATGTCCTCAGTGAGGGACTCGGGGGAGTCCAAGTGCCTCCTCTTGCACGTATGCTTGCAAGATACGTCTCTGGTGGGGGTCTCCGGGGGAAACTCGCAAGCCACTTGTTCCTCAGGGGGAACCGCCTGGGGCTCCTCGAGCATGAGCTGTCCCTCAGGTAAAATGATGTGATTCGCACACAAAGCGGAGGGAGTCAGGCCAGAGTCTGAAGAAATAGTCAAGTGTCTCGATCCAGTGGAGAGAACCCTTTCTACCACATCAAATGTCGAGGGAGAACAAACTTGCTGTGCCACCAGTAAGGAAACCGCTCTCCCCGGATCCGACGTGAGAAGCGGAGACAGGCCCAAAGTTGATGGAGTTCCGAGGGGGGTAGACTTAGCCCGACAACATTGGAGTCAATGGGAAAAGTTCCACTCCCTCGGATCAGACACCCAGGCTCCGGTTCGAAGAGCCACTCGGATCCAAACTGGTCAGATTAGACATGCTCCAGGCAGCTGCCAGCGTCGAGGAGACAGGTACCGTCGGTGCCAACCCCCTGACTAAGGCCATCCTCAGATCTATGTACTCCGAACCTGGAGGTCAGATCGGAAAAGGAGAAATTAGAGTGAAGAAAGAAAGAGACCCCCCATCCAGAGGGAGAGGGGGCTGGCAAGACTCCCATCTGGATTTGTGTGCGAATTAACCTCCTCATCATTTTATCCATGTCGACTTCAGAAAGGCTTCGGGTGGACCAGGACAAGGCACGACTCTGACCTGGCGGGTCAAGGAACCGAGGCCCTAGATGGTGGTCATGGCTCCTCCGGGGAAAATCTGGGAGATCGGAACCGAGGGAAGTCACTGTGCCTAGACTGACTCTTGGCAGGAGTTCCTGATGGAGCTGAAAGGTCCGGATACCTCTTACATTTCTCTGTCCAGTTCTCTCTCTCCTTCTCTCTGCCTTTTCTGTGCTCTGCTTCCGCAGGCTTAGAAGTGGGAGGGTGAGTCCCAGCCTGGGAGGGAGGAGAAGGAAGGACAAGGGAGGAAGGAGAGGCGGCCACAGCAACCGCTGTGTCCGAAGCAGTAGAGGAGGCAGCCGCCTCCATGGTAGGTAGAAGGTCTTTCAAGGCTAACTTGGCCCGTCTATCCTTAATGGCGCGCTGGTTGAAACCCACACAAATGGCACAATCAATATTTAAATGGGCTACACCCAAACACATCACGCAGTGTGTGTGGCCAACAGCGGGTGACAATTTGTGGCCACACTCAGTGCACCTCTTAAAGACAGGCTTAGGATTAGCCACGTCTCACACAAAGATTTTTAGAGAAGTCTAACACACAATATAGAAAACAAAACTATTTTCTACACACACCCACTCACCACACTCTCAGAAGGCACACAGAATGCTGGGGGGGGGGGGGACAAGTATATACTAACTGACTAAACCTACACAAAAAAACCCTAAAACTCAACGCAACAGTGAGGGGAGGAAAAGAGGGAACCTACAATGACAAAACTACACTCAAAAAACACTTAAATACCAAAACTACACAACTCACAGACTCAGAGCTCAGGATCATGATGCTTATGGCTAGCCGCGGCAAACAAGATCTGGAGGTTGGAAGGTAGTGGAGTTGTATTACGGGTAAGGGGAGGAGCTCAGAGCAGACGCTAGTGAAATTGCCAGCTCAGACCCGCTACGAATCCGGTACCCACAAGTTGAAGATCAAATGAAGTAACCTATTTCAGATTGCATTATAGTGCCTTTTGGGAAAATTGCCACCCAGGCTAATTACTCTGTTGATAAGAAACCCTTACAGATGACCCAGTAGCTAAGGATCTGGGAACATATGTAGACAATAATCTGGGCTTTTGAAACTGTCCTATACAGATTGCTTTAAAGCCCTATCTATACACTCTGTCTTCTACACTTTATTGAAAGGCAATCTACACACGACATACAAGGCACTTGCAGATCCAGCTCTGATGGGCCTTTTTCCACATCTGTAAAACCAACACCAACAGAATCACAAGATCCAAGGATTTAAATTTTGCTTGTGACAAATAAAACATACTGGCAAGACAGATATGTGTCTCATAGGATCCCCATTCTATGAAAGAGGCCTCCTATTCATGTTAAACAGAGTCCCTCCCCAAACATATTTAACTGTAAACTTGACCAATGGACAGGAAATCGGAAATTCACCCCATGTCTCCGATAGACAGAGACGGACAGTAATGTCCAAGTAACATACCCCTCCCACAACCTCTAGAAACTTCATAACATACCACCTTCTAATAAATGCCCATGATACATGGGGACACAACTGGGTTGGATTGCACGGCTAGGTTTATAAAGGCTTTGGTGATCATTAACTAAATATGAACCCATGAAATCTCCATAATGCCTACTTGTCTTCTGGCCTTGTCATTTGTACAAATACTTTGACATTTTCTGTGGTACATTTGAGCCTCCCTGATTTTAGAATATGACACGCACACTTCAAAATGTCTTCTTTATTTTGCATTTGCCCTTATTTAATTTGAAATTATGCTGTCTTAATAGGATTAGCAACTGCATCATTCTTTTATCATGCTGTTTTTGTGCTTCACCATACACTAACTCATCAGAATTTATGTTTGTAGCATCTTTAAAAGCTTCACCTACTTGTGAAATGGATCCTTGGAGTTGAAGGAAGCTGTAGTTAATAATGACTCCATTAAATGTACACACTTTAGAACTTGCTTCCTCTGTTCTTATCTACAAGAAACCCTAGTGTAGTGTTAGCCTAGTATTTGTGAAACCATTTCTTCAACTGTAAGTAATAGGTAGTGCTCTCTTTTAACCACTATATTTGCATCAAGGAAAAGCAATAAAAATGCAAATCTTATACTACATTACATCAGTAATAATACTATCCATCTATTCCATTAATTACAATTATTTTTTAATGACTCAATCACTTTATTTATTTTAGTTTCTACTCATGAGAACAGCTGGTACTTTCCTAATAACATGCAACACTTGTTCAGTATCTTTAAACTTCCTATGCCAGTAAATAAAAAACACCACTTTTTTAAACAAGAAACAGCTTTATAAAGTTGTCACTTCTCACATTGGCAATCATACATTTATATAAATGAAAAAGTACAGTTTGTACCTACCATAAATGTAGATGTTCGAGTGTATATACTGCTGCAGTCATCACACTTGGGTTATCCTGCCATCAGGCGGTCCCGCAGTCAGCCGAATCCCAAAGTCTTGGTCTGGCGTCGGTTGTCGTCGCTTCTTCCCTGACGTCAGTGCAACAGGGGGATAAAAGAGGCAGCCGACGCCATTTTCTTCAGTTTTTCTTGCCCCAGATGTCAGGTGCCCCCAACTAGGAAGGCAATAGAAATAACTATGCAAAAATACCTTAGTAGATAAACAATAGTATTAGCTGTTAGCAAATACACCATATAGGCATACATCCAATAGATTGATGTGCATGGAGTTGTAACTAACACCCTGGTATGTAGAGGGGATGGTGGGAGGGTAACCTGGACTGCAGCAGTATATACACTCGAACATCTACATTTATGGTAGGTACAAAACTGTACTATGTTCATCGTGTTATACCGCTGCAGTCATCACACTTGGGTTGAATCCCAAAGCTATGGATGGGTGGCTGGTACTAAACTGGGTTAGGTGAAGCTAGGATGCCCTGCAGAACTGCAGTGGCAAAACCAGCTCTGGTTTTTGAGTATAATGGAAGGTGGTAGTGCTTGGTAAAGGTGTGCACTGAACTCCAAGTAGCTGCCTCCAGAATGTCCTTGGTTGGAACCCCCCTGAGAAAGGCTGCTGAGGTTGCTGTAGCCCTGGTAGAATGGGACCTAATATTAACAGGCACTGCTTTCCCATGGTGCGAGTAGCAAAAGCGGATACAATGTGCTATCCATTTGGAGATGGTCTGTTTGGAAATAGCCTTTCCTTGTGAACCTGCAGCATAGGATACAAAGAGTTGGTCAGTTTTTCTGAAGGTCTTTGTCTTATCCAAATAGTAGCGTAGCTGTCTGTGAATGTCCAAAGAGTGAAGGAGTCTTTCTCCTTTATTCTGGGGGTTTGGATAAAAGGTGGGTAAATGAATGGTCTGATTCAAAGCCACACTGGATACTACGTTTGGCATAAGGGTAGGGTTAGTTCGAAAGATGCTCTGTCCTGATGGAAAATGATGAAAGGTTCCACTGCTGTATGTGCCTGTAGTTCTGAGACCCTGCGTGCTGAGGTGATAGCCAGCAACAGAGCTTTTTCCATGACAAGTATTGTAGTTCTGCTGAGAAGGCTGGTTCGAAAGGAGGCAGTGTTAATTTTTCCAAAACGAAGTTGAGGTCCCAAGGTGGCGTTGGGGGTTTTCTGGGGGGCTCTTATATTCTTAGCCCTCTGAGAAACTGCCTTAGTAAAGGGTGTGAGAATATGGGAGGATCCGTATTATACTGAGCTGAAATGGCTGAAGCATGGATCTTAATGGATGAGAAAGAAAGGCCTTTGTGTAGCATCTCAGTTAAGTATTGCAGTATTTGAGGAATGTTTGGTATCCAAGGATTTTGGCCTTTAGCCTGGTTCCATGCACAAAATCTTTTCCATTTGTCTGAGTAAGTTTTTCTGGTGCTGGGCCTCCTGGCCTCCAAAATGACATTCAGGATGTCCTTTGAGAGAAGTGTTGATTGATAATTCAAGGTATTCTCCATGCAGCTAAATTTAAAGTCCTGAGCTGACTGTGAAGGATCTGAGAGTTTTGCTGAGTCAACAGAAGTGGGGACTGAGGTAAGATCCATGGAGGGCTGTGAGTCAAGGTCCTTAGTAATGGGTACCAGTGCTGACGTGGCCAGTCCGGAGCAATGAGGATCATTTGAGGTCTCTCTGATCTGACTTTCAGTAATACCTTGGTCAAGAGAGGTAGTGGTGGGAAGGCATAGACTGTCAATGCTGTCCAACTGAATGATAGGGCGTCCACTTTCCAGGCTAGGGGATAAGTCCTTGTGCAAAATTTCTGTAGTTGGCAATTGTTGGGGGAGGCAAATAGATCTAAGTCTGGGCGTCCCCACCTTTGAGTCATCATTGAAAATACTTGTGGGTGCAGTCTCCACTCGTGAGGATCTGCCAAATTTCTGCTTAATTCGTCTGCCAATATGTTTTCCTTTCCTGACAGGAATTGAGCTTGCAGTTGTACTTGGAAAGTCAATGCAGTGTTCCGTAAGGTCATTGCCTGTCTGCATAAAGGGTAGGAGTGTGTTCCTCCCGGTTTGTTTATGTACCACATAACTGTGGTGTTGTCTGTCCTTATTAGTAGTTGTCCTGGATGCAAGAGGTCCTTGAAGGCTGTCAGTGCATTTTGCACAGCTAGCATCTCCTTTTGGTTGATGTGTAGATGCATTTGTTTGGCGGACCATTTGTCCTGTATGCACTGTCCTGCCATGTGTGCTCCCCAGGTGTAGTCTGAAGAATCTGCTGTCATAGTTTGGTTTGCTGGAGGTAGGACAAAAGGAAGACCCTTGTTTATCTGACATGCTTGAGCCCAACATAGGAACTCTTTTTGAAGGCAGGGAATGAGAGGTATACTTGTTTCGAGGCTGTGCCTGTGTTGAGTCCATACACTTTTCAGGTACCATTGTAATTTCCTCATATGCAGCTTTACATGTGGAATTAGTTGAATGCAGGATGCCATGAACCCCAATGCCTGCAGGATTTTCCTTGCAGTGAGCTGGGTAAAAGTTGCCATCTTTTTGAAGTACTGAGTCAGTTGTTTTTGTCTGGCATGAGATAAGCCATCTGGGCAGTTGTATTTAAGCTGGCACACAGGAATATTATGTCTTGTGAGGGTATTAGCTTTGACTTCTTTTTTTTACTGTGTACCCTAGGCAACTTAGCAGCTTTGTTACAAATGCCAGATGCTGTAATAGAATGGCCTTGCTGTCCGCTTGGATCAGGCAGTCGTCCAGATATGGATAAATTTGTATTCCTCGTTGTCTGCTGTATGCAATTACTGATGCCATGCATTTCGTAAATACTCTGGGCGCAGTAGATAAGCCAAATGGCAATGCAGAGAATTGATAATGCGTTGTACCTGCCAAAAATCTGAGGTATCTTCTGCAATCTTGTCTGATAGGGACATGCAGGTATGCCTCTTTGAGGTCCAACGTTACCAGCCAAGACTCCTTGCCCGGCATGGGAAGAAGCTGCTGTAGTGTGAGCATTTTGAATTTGGGTACCTCCAGGTAAGTGTTTAGAATTGAGAGGTCTAAAATGGGTCTCCAGGCTTTGTCCTTTCTTGGTACTAGAAATAGTCTTGAGTAAAAACCTTGACCTTGCTCCTTTGTAGGCCTTTTGAATTGCTTTCATATCCATGAGAGCTGAAATTTGCATTTGTGCCTCTGCCCATTGGTTTGGAGGCAGATTTGGCATGCCTCTCATCTGTGG
Source organism: Protopterus annectens (assembly GCF_019279795.1). NCBI lineage: Eukaryota > Metazoa > Chordata > Ceratodontiformes > Protopteridae > Protopterus > Protopterus annectens. The sequence continues at coordinate 959,967,607 of NC_056725.1, forward strand.
TAAAGTGTGAAAATGAAATCTGTAGCCTCAGGTAATAATATCCAGAACCCATTTGTCCTTTGTTATGATGCGCCAATTTTGTGGAAATAGAGCCAGTCTTCCTCTCAAAGGTGCTGCCTGGGCAATTTTGCTTGACAGGCAAAGAGGGAAGTCATTGTGTTTGTTTCCTGAACGGTTGAGATCTTTCGTCTCCACCTCTTTGAGTTGTTGTATGCCATTGTCTAGGCCTGAAAGAACCTTGTGGCAGGCCTCTGCCCCTTGGGCATCTGTACCTACCCCTTTGGGGTCTGTCTGATGCAGGAAAGGACCAGTTTTTTGATGGCCACTTTCTGCTGAAACGAGGAGGTTGTACCTGTAAAAAATCTTTAACTGTCTGCATAGATTTTGCCATTTCTTCCACTTTCTTTAAAACTTCCTCTGCTTTGACACCAAATAACACATCTTTCTGCAATGGAGCATCCAATAACTTTGCTTTGACATGTTCTGGTAAGGCTTGCTATTTTAGCCAAGCATGTCTACGTATTACAGATCCTGTGACAGCTGCTCTACATGAGGCTTCCAATGAATCAAAACCACACTTGTAAGGTATGTTTTTCCCACCTGTTCTGCTGCATGCAGCGAATCCTGCATCTCTTTGAAATCAGGTTGATCTGTCTGAGGGATCATTTTCTGCTTTAACTGTGTAATCAAGTACTGCTGGTATTTTAGCATGTGGAATTGGCAGTTTAAGGCCCTCATGGCCAAAGTGGCAGACGTATACACTTTCTTCCCCCATCTTTCTAATGCTCTGGAATCTCTTTCAGAAGGTAGTGGATTATTGGCAGTAGAGACCTTAACCCCTTTGGGACCCTGGGAAATGGTTTTGGGGTCTGCAATAGGGCTTTTATATAGAAACTTATGAGAATCAGGAACTCGGTAGTATCTGTCTGGTTTAGCTGTTGCAGGAGGTAAGGAATCTGGGTTTAGACTAGATTTGGTGTAAACATCATCCAAAATCTCTAAAACTGGAGGAACTGCAAGGGGTCTATGCTGTGGGAGAAGAAGAAAGTCACGGAGTCTTTTCTTAGAGTCACAGTAATCTTGGCCTTCCCAGTGGAAGTGTTCCCTCATGGTGTGTAAAGTTTCCCCAAAAGAGTAGTCTTCAAGGGGGGAGACAGAGGGAATGGACTCTTCAGCATCTGAGTCTTCATAAGGAGGGAAGGAGTAATCCTGGTCCTCAGAGTTAGCTGAGGAAATGGATGCTTGGTCAGAGGAAGGATAATCTTCCTCCAGTCTAGGCCTTTTGTCAGGAGGGGGTTGTGAACCCCTGATAAGGGTAATTAAATCCTCAACCATCTTAAGCATCTGTTTTTTAGGCATAGGGGCTTGTGGGGGGGACTGTGGATCCGGTTTCCTAACTTTTAAGGGTGCTTTAAGTTTAGCGTAAGACTTAATAGAGATTGTTGTCGGTTTGAAGACACCTTCAGAAACCGAAGGCCTGTCCAAAATCTCCGGATAACCATCAGGGTTGGCGTCCGAGGGATGAGCTGGAACCGGCTCCTGAGGCCCAGCTTATTTGGTTTGGGAGGCCGTCTGAATTTTTAAATCTGCGGTAGTCAGGGGCTGCGTAGGCGGCTCGCTGAAAACCGGAGAACCGACGGCAGGCCTTGCTGAGGGCTCAGTATCTGGTCTTGGCCTTGGTTGCTTGTCCTTATCCTCCAGTTTTTTAATCATTGTTGATGTCGGTTGCTCCGACGACATGCTATTATTAAATTTTCTGCCAAAATAATGTTGGGCGAAATCTGCCCGACGCTTGATTGTACGTTTGTTGAACCTAGCACAAAACCGACAACCAGAGACGTCGTGGTCTGTGCCTAGGCAAGGAATACAATAAGAATGAAAATCCTTATGAGGTATTTGCTTCCCACAAGAAATGCAATTATTAACTTTGTCTGACATCGGTCTGAGGCAAGAAAAGTTTCCCCAATGGGGTACTTAGCTTTAGAGAAGACGTCGGGCTGAAATTAGATTCGAAAATCTCAGGAGCTAGCCGACCGGCACTTGCGAACTGCTTCTGCTTCGGGCACCGCGCGGCAAGAAAGACTGAAGAAAATGGCATCGGCTGCCTCTTTTATCCCCCTGTCGCACTGACGTCAGGGAAGAAGCGATGACAACCGACGCCGGTCCAAGACTTTGGGATTCGGCCGACTGTGGGACCGCCTGACGGCAGGATAACCCAAGTGTGATGACTGCAGCAGTATAACAAGATGAACATCAAACCATACTGACAATCTTAGTTGCAAGCATTACACATCTTAATCCATATTAACATAATTTTAGTTGCAAACATTATACATCACTTATAATCTACCCAGTCACTGTCAGTCAACATTACATAGCTCATTTTAATTCTGCCTTCTTTTAAACCTCATTCCTCCCGTTTGTATTGTTCCCACAATTCCCATTGTTCTATGTAATTTGCTCCTACCCTTTTCTAAAGATCCCATTTCTAGTTGTTTTATTTCTGCATTAACTACTTCTAGTACAGTTTGTTTAGACTTTGATTTCCATTTTCTACTAATTGCTTTTTTGGCAGCCATCATAATTAGACTCAGGAAGGCCTTTCTATGTCTAGGCAATTACGATTCTGTATAAAAATAATTGAAACAAAAAGTGCAGCCACTGCGGATAAACTCCAACTAACATCAAATGACAGATAATCAAATAAAATAAATGAAGAGGAGAAACACGGCAAAAGTAAAAAAAACTCGTTTAACTCTAAATAGGTTAGCGCTTTCACATCAAACAAGATGCTTCCTCAGACCATAAAAGATGAATTACATCACTTCCTTATATATACCAAACAATTAACTAATTAAACTATATACTACATTTTAACATCTAGAATGACTAAAAGATAAATATACATAGACATGTAAACATTTTAAACATATTTAAAATGTAAAATCAACGTTATTTGTTGAAACGTCTCGCCCATAGATATGGTTTGATTGATGTCCTGTCATTTAACCCTGGTCTACGTTCTGCCTGAAGTTCAATTATCCATTTAAGTTCACACTGCTTTGTTCCTGTTTTTATATCACCTAGCCTTGGACTTTCAATTATGCAGTCCGCTACTCTAAATGTAAAAGAATGGGTCATATCATAGTGCATTACATGCTTAGCTAAAGCACTTCTTTCAGGTTCACTGTTCTTAATAGTGGCTAAGTGCTCCCTGTTCCCTTACCCTTGAGCGGTTAGTCATGCCCACATAGAATGAGGCACCAACAGAGCAGACAGCTAAATAGATCAAATTTCTAGAAATAGAATTGAGTTTATCTCTGAACCTATAATCCTTAGATGTAACAGGATGAATAAATGTATTGTCATGATCCAACACCTTAGAAATATTGCACTGTCCACATGCTTCTAATATATAATCAACATGCAATTTAGTACTAACATTCTTAGGTTGACATAAAAGCCTCTTCAAATTCCTTTTATTTTTATAACTAAAGCAGAGTGTATCCCCTACTATGTTAGACACTTCTGGATCTGACTGTAATATGAGCCAGTTCCTAGTGACCATGCACCGTTTGATTTAAATCTAAAACAAACTGTCGAGTATCTCTCAAAACACGTGGAGAACTAATAACTATGGATCTCAAGTTCTTTTCAACATAAGTCAACAATGGATAGGTTAACCAACCCTGACCAGAAACTATTGGTCTAAAGGCTGGATGTTGTTCATTTTTATGCAGTTTAGGTAGACCTTGAACGACTAGGACAACAGGATTAATAATCATTAAATAATCTAATAAAGATTTTGAAATCAAATTACTTAAATAACAGTCATATAAAGATTTATAAACTCTATTACAAAACAAATCAATATCTGATAATGTAACTTGCTTATATATCTGAGTATCATTAAGCATACTAATCATAGAGCCAGTGTAATTCACCATATTAAAAACGGCTATCTTGCCACATTTATCAATGGGACGAATAGTAGTAGAACTGTCATCTTGCAAGTCTCGTAAGGCTCTATATTCATTACCATTCAAGTTATAAAACCTATCACTATTATTTCTATTTTCAGAATCAACAAATTGTTTCAGTTGCACTTCACATACATTACAAAATGTATCAAGAACAGAATGCAGCTCATGAACGAACGTGCTCGGTTTTTTGAAACTAACACACTGTGTTTCATTACCTTTAAATAACATTTTTAGCATAACATTATGAGCAAACATTTTAATGTCCAAAAGAGTGCTTACAAAGTCCAAATTGGACGTTGGTATAAATGTTAATCCACGTTCCAATAAAAATTCCTGATATATCAAGTTTTTTACTGGAAAAGTTGAACATTAAAGAATTCACGTTTTCTGTAGATTCCACATCCATTTCAGGTCTTGACCAGAGACTCACTCTTGGGACGGAAGTCTCCTCTTCCTCCCTCTGCTCACTGACTGCCATTGCCTGGAACCATCCATCTTCTGAATAGGGAGAGGGGGATGAAAAATCCTGAGCTGTTGATTGTGTAAAGTCTTTTTTTCTCACAAATGGAGTTTCCACACTAACATTCGTTGACTTAACAACTGCTGTATGATTAGATGTTAGTACTGTACACTAGGGTTCAATCATCTGGTCCCCATATGAATTATCTTCTAAGGGTTCCTGCACAGAAGAATCCAACTGCAGTTCATTCACATTCACAACTTTGGACAACTGACAACAGGAACTTGGTTGAGTAGATACATCAACTTCCTTAACAGAAGTGGCACGAGTTTTATTTACTTTCAGCAGAGGCTGAACTTAGAAAGTAGCTTCAAATATATGTCTTTATTGATAGATTTCCATAAGCCTAGTGAAGATTTGCTTCTGAAAGTAATTTGAAGGAAGCATGAGCAACTGAGGGGAATGGTACTTGCTACTGTATTTGATAAAATGCTATCCAATGTTTGTGATAATGTGTCTGTGTATGAGCAAAACCTTAGTTTGAAAAAGAAAAAACTTAACAGAGACCTGAGGGACTTTTCTAATGGCCATGTTTTTACATGGCCGAAAGTAAATAAGACTTGTGCTACTTCTATTAAGGAAGTTGATGTATCTACTTAACCAGGTTCCTATGGTCTGTTGTCTGAAGCTGTGAATGTGAATGAACTGCAGTTGGGTTCTTCTGTGCAGGAACCTTTAGAGGATAGTAATTCAAATGGGGACCAGACGATTGATCCCTCTGGTACAGTACTAACATCTAATCATACAGCAGTTGTTAAGTCAACGAATGTTAGTGTGAGAAAAAAAGACTTTATACAATCGTCAGCAGCTCAGGTTTTTTCACCCCCCCCTCCCTATTCGGAAGATGGATGCTTCCAGGCAAGGGTGTTCCATGAGCAGAGGGAGGAAGAGGAGACTTCCGATCTGAGAGAGAGGCTCTGGTCAATACCTGAAATGGATGGAATCTAGAGATAACGTGAATTCTTTAATATTCAACTTTTCCAGTAAAAAACTGTCAATATATCAGGAATCTTTATTGGAACATGGATTAACATTTATACCAGCGTCCAATTTGGACTTTGTAAGCACTATTTTGGACATTAAAATGTTTTCTTGTAATGTTATGCTAAAAATGTTATTTAAAGGTAATGAAACACAGTGTGTTGCTTTCAAAAAACTGGGCAAGTTCATTCCTGAGCTCATTCTGTTCTTGATACATTTTGTAATGTATGTAAAGTACAACTGTAACAATTTGTTGATTCTGAAAAATAGAAATAATAGTGATAGGTTTAACTTAAATGGTAATGAATATAGAGCCTTACGAGACTTACAACAGTTCTATTACTATTCGTCCCATTGATAAAGATGGTGGTCCCCATTTGATGCCACAATATGAAGACAAGATGATCACTTTCAACAATTGGCTTAAGTATTGGTGTCATTCAAAGGGGATCCAATGCCTGTCACCCTGGGATGACATGCTCGACAAGCCACGATGCTTCTCTAGGGACGGCTTGCACCGGTCACCCCTGGGCTTTCTGATATTGGCAAAGGCTCTTGCCACCCCCATAGTGCCTTTTTTAGGCAAGGCTCAAAAGAAAAACCCACTTCCATAGGTATCACAAGGGATAAGAAACTAAGAGTAATGCTACTCAATGCCAGAAGTCTAAACCTCAAGATGCATGCACTCGAAACTCTCCTTAGCATGGAGAACATCGATATCTATGCAGTATCAGAAACCTGGTTCAAGGCTCCCGAGAGCACCCCAGCACTACCAGGTTATACCTCATACCATGCTTTTCGGACGAAAAACTTGGACCGAACCACAAAAGGAGGGGGGAGTATCAATATTCGTCAAAGATACCCACACCTCCAGGTTGGTGGCACAGCACGAAGCATCAGAGACTATCCATGTGCAACTAACAGTGGGTAAAACTGCCTTCCAGTTTTTAGCTTGCTACAGACCACCCTCCCAAACCCAGGAACCCCACTTGGCCTTCCTGAGAACACTGGAAAATATGAAGGTCTCTCCAAACACCATTATATTGGGCGACTTCAACTACCCAAACATAGACTGGGAGCATTACTCTAGCTCCAACACCCTAGCCCAAAGGTTCCTAGAATTTATAAACTCAAATGCTATGGAACAACTTGTTACCACTCCCACAAGAGGGGAAAACATACTGGACCTGATCATCACCAACATGGGGGCTCTATGCTCCAGACCAGAAGTGTATCCCTCACTGGTAAGATCAGACCATAAACTAATCAAACTGGATATTCACATCCTGACCCCACCCCCTGCCCAGAAAACCACAGTGAAAAACTTCTCTAAAGCAAGTTTCACACTCCTCAAAACCGAGGTGGAATCCTTCAAAGCCTCCGGGCCGCTGGAAAATATGGCGCAGACCGCAGAATCCTTTATAAATGCATTCTATGAACACCATCAGGAATGCATGGATCATCCAATCCCAAATAAAACCAAGACCCAATCCTCCAAAGGCAGGAGTCCTGTCTGGTGGACCCCAGCCATAAACAAACTATACAATAGAAGGAGGAAGCTACTACATGATAGAGCAAAATCCCAAAAAGGGAAGGCATCTCTGATCAGTATTAGCAAAAAACTATGGGCACTCATAAAATTGTCTAAGGCCATCTTTGAGAGAATAATTGCACAGGACATTAAGGATAATCACAAGGCTTTCTTTAGTTATGTTAGGAACCTGGGTGGGAATTCCCAGATATGCTCAGAATTAGTCCAAAATGACAAAAAATACACCGAACCCATAGACATTGCCAACATAAAGCTGACAGGATCAGCGCAAACTTCTCCCCCCTCCCCTCCACACCAAAAGGGCAAATATCTATCCCAGAGTGCTGCCCCCCTGACATCTCAGATGCTCAGGTAAGAGCCGCCCTCTCCAAAGCAAAAAAACACAGCATCAATGGGACCAGACGGTGTCCCGGGCTGCGTCCTACATGAACTACAAGAAGACCTAAACCCAAACATAAAACTACTGTTCAATCTCAGCCTTACTACAGGATATGTACCCAAAGAGTGGCGTACAGCTACAGTGGTCCCTCTCCACAAAGATGGTGCCTCAACGGATCTTGAAAACTATCGCCCCATAAGCCTGACTAGCTTGGTCTGCAAAGCTATGGACAGGATCATCATGGACCTCATAAATAAAGATATCGGGGACCTACAGACACTGGATCCTACCCCGTTTGGCTTTGTTAAGGGCAGATCCTGCCTCTTAAACCTGGTCGATTTCTTTGAAACAGTCACCAAGGCCATTGATGAGGGGAAGGTGGTCCACACAGCCTACCTGGACCTTGCAAAAGCCTTCGATACAATACCCCACTCAGGCATTATAGATAAGCTCACCAGCTTAAATATAAACCCCTATGTCACTAGATGGGTTGCAAACTGGCTCAAGGACAGAACCCACATGGTTAGAACTGCTGGAGCCATGTCAGACTCCAAACCAGTTACAAGTGGCATCCCACAAGGCTCAGTCCTGGGACCTCTCTTGTTCGGTATATATTTCTCGGAGGTACAGGCCAACACAGAAGGACTGTGGCTGACCAAGTTCGCAGATGACTGCAAACTAGGCGCCATAATAGAATCTCCAGCCGACACAAGCATCCTACAAAAGGGCCTCATAGAAACAGACAATGGGTGCCAGAGCCATGGCCTCAAGCTAAACGCCAAAAAGTGTATAGTCATCCCCTTTGGCAAAAACAAAGTGCCCACAAATTACCACATAGGTGGTAATCCATTAAGTATGGAAGACGTAATTAGGGACCTGGGGACCCAAGTTGATAGCAATCTCTCATTTGAAAACCACGTGGCCAAAGTGGTTAGAAAAACATTTTATATAGCCCACCTAATCATGAAGGGATTCACATCTAGATCAGGGGAGGTCATTGTGCCTCTTTACTCATCCCTCATCAGGCCCATAATTGAGTACAATGCCCCTTTTGGGATGTACCTTACCAGACACCTGCAGCAACTGGAAAGAGCCCAAAAGTACCTCACCAAGAGGATCAAAGGGCTCAAACAGATGCCATATGCTGCCTGGTTAAAGAAACTCCAGCTCTACTCAGTGGCATACCGCCTGCTCAGAGGCGATCTGTGCCTGACATATAAAGCCATGTCCAACCCGGAATTAATGGACATGCTGCACCTCAGAAAAATCCAAATTCCATCGAGCTACGCGCTCGAGAGACTTGAACCTCAGCACTGAAATAAATAGGACATGCTGGAGGGATAGATTCATAATCCAGAGGCTATCTTCACTCTGGAATAAAATCCCAGTCCAGGTTAGGCAGAATCCTTCATTGACTCTCTTCAAGTGGAATCTTGATGAGTGGATGGGAGATCGTAGGTTTATCCCGGGTATCACTTCTGTGTCACTGTTAGACAGAGGCACAGTATACTAACCTCGTAAAAGGGCATAGCAAAATTCATTTAAAATGGGTGGCGAAAGCCACACACACTCTGGCTAGGTTTATAAATGCCCTAGGGCAGATAGCCTAGTATGAACCTATGACAGCTGTTTTTAATACGATGGATTACACTGGCTCTATGATTAGTATGCTTAATGATACTCAGTATATAAACAAGTTACATTATCAGATATTGATGTGTTTTGTAATACAGTTTTTAAATCTTTACATGACTGTTATTTAAGTAATTTGATTTCAAAATCTTTATTAGATTATTTAATGATTATTAATCCTGTTATCCCGGTCATTCAAGGTCTACCTAAACTTCATAAAAATAAACAACATCCACCCGTTAGACCAATAGTTTCTGGCCAGGGTTGGTTAATCTATCCATTGTCGATCTATGCTGAAAAGAACTTGAGACCCATAGTGAATAGTTCTCCACATGTTTTGAGAGATACTTGATAGTTTGTTTTAGATTTAAATCAAATGATGCCTGGTCACAATTTAGAATTAAGGCATAACTATTTGGTATCTTTAGACATGAACTCGTTGTTCACAGTCATACCACATTCCTATAGGAAGCAGTTAAGGCATATTTAAATAGTCACAGTACTTATGATCTGAAGAACGTTAACGTCATATGCATGCTGCTTGAATTAATTTTACAGAATTTTTTTTGTTTGATGATAAATACTATCTGCAGTTATATGGCATAGCTATGGGCATGCCATGTGCCAATAGCTATGCCAATATGGTTTTAGCACACTGAGAAAAAAACTTTGTACTATCCAATGAGAGGTTAAGTACATCTTCTTTTACAGATGATTTGTTGATGATTTTATTCTTGTTTGGACAGGTTCATTGGATAGATTAGAAGAGTTTTTTTCATTTTCTTGATACTACCACATGTTTTTTGAAGTTTACTCATTCAGTTTCATTTTATGAGCTCTCCTTCTTAGATGTTAATATCGAGAAAACTGCTAGAGGGGATTTCTCTACTGAACTATACAAAACAGCATGTCATAGAAATAATGTTTTGATTAGATATCGTATGCATCCATCTTACATATATAAAAATAATTATAAAGGGTCAAGCTATGTGTATATCAAGGTTAGATATGGAAGAGGGTAAATTTTGTGAAGGCATTGAAACATTTAAAAATGAACTGTTGGCACGTAAATATAAACCTAAGGAAATAGATGAAAGCCTTCGTGAAGTGAAGGCCTTGAGGCATAGCAAGGCTAAACCCTATATGTTGAACAAGACTCAGCATCGCTCTCAGGATGTATGTAATAGATATAATAGGGATGCCACACCCGTTAGGCTACAATTTTCTAGTAGTGAGAGTAAGGTCTGGGAAATTATTACTACGAACCGGCTCATATTACAGTCAGATCCAGAAGTGTCTAACATAGTAGGGGATAAACCCTGCTTTGGTTATAAAAATAAAAGGAATTTGAAGAGGCTTTTATGTTACCCCAAGAACGTTAGAACTAAATCTCATGTTGATTATATATTAGAACCATGTGGACAATGCAATATTTGTAAGGTGTTGGATCATGACAATACGTTTATTCATCCTGTTACATCTAAGGATTATAGGTTCAGAGCTAAAGCCACTTGCATGACTAGAAATTTGATATAATCAGCTGTCTGCTCTGTGCCTCATTCTATGTGGGCATGACTAATCGCTCACTTAGAGAGAGGGTAAGGGAACACTTAGCCGCTATTAAGAACAATGAACCTGAAAGAAGTGCTTTAGCTAAGCATGTAATGCACTATGATATGACCCATTCTTTTACATTTAGAGTGGTGGGCTACATAATTGAAAGTCTAAGGTTAGGTGATATAAAAACCAGAACAGAGCAGTGCAAACATAAATGGATAATTGAACTTTATGCAGAATGTAGGCCAGGGTTAAATGACAGGACATCAAAGCATATTTAAGGCAGAGACGTTTCAACAAATAATGCTGATTTTACATGTTAAATATGTTTTAAAGGTTTACATGTCTATGTATATTTATCTTTTAGTCGTTCTAGATTTTAAAGTGTAGTATTTAGTTTGTTAATTAGTTAATTGTTTGGTATATATAAGGACGTGATGTAATTCATCTTTTATGGTCTGAGGAAGCATCTTGTTTGATGTGAAAGCACTAACCTATTTAGAATTAAACACTTTTTTTACTTTTGCCGTGTTTCTCCACTTCATTTATTTTATTTGATTGAATAACGATTCTGTATCGTAGCTCAGAAAAATAATTTCCCTACATACACCAATTTGCTCACCCAGCATCTCTGATAGAGTAGTCTGCAGGGAACCTTTAAAGTCTGCCAACTCATAACACTCCCAGAAAATATATTCTTAATTACCTCTTTCTTTCCCATCACACCTGCCACATTTGCTGTCTACCTGAGAAAAAATTATCTGGAGTCTAATTGGGGTATACAAACACCTATGTAAATATTTCTAAGCAAATATCTTAAATCTTCTGGATTCTGTTACATAGCTGGAAGACTTGCATATATCCTGCATTGTTTCTTTGTGAATTGCTTATCCAATATCTCTTCCCAATCCTTTCTAACCTCATCTGGTTGACTCTTATAGTTATCTTGCACTATTTTATATGCTCTAATAATTATTCCTTTAATAGCAGCTTCTGTTCTAGATTTTACTAAAAACTCTACCAGTACTGGTCTTTTGTTTAAGAGTCCCTTATTTCTTTCTCTTTGCCTATACTCTGATATCAATCCTTGATAAGGAAGACAATCTCTAACCTGCAGTCCAAATACATTTGTGGCGTCTTCCCATTCTATTACCTTTCCCCTTCTAGTTACTTTCTCCCAATGCCCTGGTTCCTTTGCCAGTTTGCTCCAATAAATCCCAGCCCCTTCTTGCCTACTGTCTGTATCCCTAGTTGCAGTCATCCCTATCTGCAGAATTCCCTTTCTCCATTCCTGTGTTGGCTTACCACTGCTATTGTATAGTATTCAAGGCATCACTGTGACTGATTCTGTACAAACACTCATTAGTTATATAATGTGAACTGATCTTAACATTCCTGGATTTTCAAAAGCCAAACAACCAAAGATCTTAGGAGAATTTACTTTAAGTGCAATGATCAGAATAAAGATGTATTCCTTATTTTTTTGCTCACTTTCATTACCTTTTCATACAAGAGTGTTGCCATATAGCCAGAATATGTTAGCAATATCAACTCTGAAGTGCACAGCTTTAAAGACCGGACTACAGCCCAGACAGCATGGGTTTAGTTAGTGGCCTGGATATTAGAGGTGCTGGAAGGAAGAACAGGCAAGCCTATCCTGAGAGAGAGTAGGCAGTCTGGGTCATGAGGTGTGACAATATCCCCTGAACTAGAGGTGGCAGACTGGCAATCTTCCCTGAGACATGAATGTAGCTCAATAATCCTCTTTGCTTTGGCTTTCATCATGGGTATTTAGAAGCATGCACTCACACAAGGAAAGCATAGTGGCCCCCATAGTGTGGTTTGCATATTCTTCACCTAGGTGAGGACCTACAACATAAATAAGAAAACACTCTGAAGACTGCCTGGACAACAGCTGTTGTGGCAACCTAAAAAGGAATGAAAGAGGCAGTAGGTCACTAGAGGTAGCAAAAGTATAAAAAGCATACAAAAGAAAAAAAAACATGTTAAACACGTATACATGGCTTTCGGTTCAGTACCTCTACATCACAATGCTTTAAAACATCTTAAGACAAAACAACACTCAACACCTGTCTCTAGTCAACATTTTGCTTATTCATTTTCAGCAATCATTTCCAGGATTCTGACTGGCTCGCACTCTTGTGTCAATACTTATGTGGCATTTTCAGATTTCACTGCATCAGCTCTGCTATCTACAGTAGTGTCAGTAACAAGCTCACTTTCATATTTCTCTTCAATAATGTGTAAGTTCTTTTGAATAGACTGTCCTTTCACATACATTAGGAAAAATGCCATTTTCTGTCACAGATTCTACATAGTTTATTAAAAGTAGGACAGCACTGCAAGATAACAGCCAAGTGTAATACACAAAGCTCAGGTTTAATTTCATTTGCTTTTTTTCTGGCATTGCAGCAAATATATTACATTCTCTTGTGTCTCTCCTTCCATATCCATTAATGCTGAAGCACATTTTCACTATATGCCATTCTAGCTGCTTATTTTACATCCTTTTTAAAATTTATTTAACATGTGTGGTAGTAATACCATTTGTTCTTTAACATCCACAGCACTTGATATGGTCAGGTCTACTTTCTTTAAATAATCTGCCCTTCATTCAGGTCTGCTCCCTTTAAATAGTCTGCCCTTCATTTCTTACTCAACAAGTTGCCCTATTTCTTATTAGTAAGATCACATAACTCACAAAACTCAAGGTCTTTGGCTTTGTTCTTCACCTTGGATACACATCTATAGTCTCTGCAGGACCTTATGCCATACCAAAGAAGGAAAAGCAAATAAATGGCAAATTCCTTCAGTCCCGAGTTTCTTCATAATTGCTGCTATTTTACTTCTCTCTTCAAGAAGAGTAAGATAGTTAAATTCAGGCAAGGCTCATGACCTACTAGCAGTAAGGATCAAATGAAATTTCCGAATCCACAGCTTCCTGTCTCCTACTTAACTTCTTTGCACTGTGAGAATTCAAGGGGGGTGGGTGCAGCCGGGCAATTTGTCTACTGTGAATTATATTTTTGTACTTCAAAACACAAACTCTTGAAAGCAAGTATACTTATTCCCTTGTGTTGATCTATTTTCCTGTTTTGCCAGTATTTCACAATTTCCAACATTTTGTGGTGACACTAAATGGCAATTAAACAAGACAAGACACTTCTCCCATGATCAATCAATTTTTAAGGTGTTTAAATATCTAAGCACCATACGGTAAAGTTAATAAAACAAAATATTACAAATGAAACAAAAGGAAATGCAAAGACTAAAAACCAATACAAATAAAACATAACAGTACTTAAATAGAACCAAAAATAATTGAGTTCGAGGAAAGGTGCATTAACACACACTACGTAATGAAATCACAAACCAACACATGAAGCAATACATAGCCTGAAAAAATCAGAATTAAAGCACCAGTAATACCCATCCCAGGACTTGTCACCACAGCAATACAAATACACGCAGCAGAGGGACAAGGCAGACCTCAGAAGCACAAAGCTGCAAAGTCAGTTCCCTAAAACATAATTAACTCAAAAACAGACATAACACACCCCAGAAGGACCAAAGCCAAACAGCATGCATTACTCTCACTGGGCATCTCTGAGTTCTCCTAGATACCAGCACGTTCAATAATACAAACAGCTGGTTGGCAGACCTACACACAGATCAAAGTGAAGTACCTCTGCTAGCACAACATGATATATATGCTAGGGGGAGGAGGTGCAGGCGAGAGACTGAACAGCAGCAGTATGCATTGACAGTAGTGATCATTCAAAGCAAACTGAAGGGAAAAAGATTTTCAGGTGACAGTTACTCAGCAGTTTCTTGGAAACCACGACCACTAGAGACTAAGAAATTATATGCCAGAAGGCATCCACCACATCCACAGAGACCATACATCTGTATAAGTGTGTAGGAGCATAACCTCATGAACTGTCATCAGAAACTTAAAATTACTTAATGTTTCTACCTACCATTCTGCTGTCAATATTTTACCTTTCTCTCTCTCTCTTTTTTTTTTTGGCTGCAATAAAAATAGAACTCAATGTTAATACATATGCTCAAAATCACTGAGTTCCAGGACTGGGCAGAAAACTCCCATCCCTTATGGATTTAGGAAGAAGCAGGAATACAGTCACAGTCCTCGTTAGGGAAGACAACCTCTAGTGGACCTATGAGAAAGCATGTATAGGTTTGGTCACTGAGAGCAGTAAGCAAAGATCTACCAAAGGGAGGATCTGAGTGTTTCCAGGGGTTGGCTGTCTATGACATCATCTAAGAGCCTGCAGCCCCTTATGAAGATTCTCCAAACTGGAGTGAAACTGGACAGTTGGGAGTTGAAAACAGCAGTCAAGACTTAGCAAGCTGGCTGGTGATGCTATCTTCTGGGAAAGACTTGGTAGGAAAAGTTGGACGATTCTATCGTGCCTAATGCTTGGAAGGCTCTCATGGTGCAACTGGGCTCTTCACAAAGTAATGAGATGATATAGCAGCAGTAGAATAGGCCTGGAGAGGGCATTATATGTATTCCCCATGTAATCGGTTTCTGGTTCCTCTTCTGAAGTCCACAACCAGATGTTGGGAAGCCTGCCCAAATGGTACCTTATGTCAGAAGGAAGCATCCATAATGATGTGCTTGAACTCACCCTTAAAGAAATTGTTTAGCTACTCTATCATATGTAGGCATACACAAACCTGCTGCTCAAGTCAGTGTCAGCAGAGTCAAAACTACAGTATGGAAAACACACTACAAAAAGCATGGCAATGGTCAAACAGATGATATGGAGTGTGGAAGACCTGCCAAAAACTCCTGGGGTGTCAGATTCACTAAAGACTGGAACTTGGGTAGGTGAAACAAATAATTGAGGAGAACTAAGTCCCAATAAAGTCAAAGGTTACTAATCTCTTGTGTGCCATGTCCAAGGCCGTTGGCTCTTATCAAAGTAAAGTGGAAAGATGCTGTGGCCTCGGGGCAGACCCATGCCACACTGAAATCATCATGCAAGATTGGCTCTGGAATGTTTGGTCATGTCTCACTCCATTCAGCTGGTAGTTTATAAAAACAATCGGCCTTTTTCAAAGTTGAGGCAACTAAATCTGATTACAAAACACAACATCTTTGCAGAAGCTTCCTTTGGGGACTGACTAAAGGCTTCATCATTCATATCCAGACACTTCTTTAAACATTTCTAGGGAGAAAGTAGACAGGATGTAGGCCAGTCCATACAGTGTTATAGGGAAGGGAAGACAAGTCTTGGACCACTGAGTCCCCTTTCAGCGGCTCTGAGGGAAAAGGATAACATCCTATAACCCTGCCTCAAGGATGGAAGGTTCCATATTCACTAAAAAAAAAGTGGTTTAATGTTCAGCAAAGTGTGCATTGAGATTCAACCTGAAAGCATCCCTCCTCCAAAAAAGCACTCCAAGAAGGTGAAGTTTGGACAATAAATACCTGCTCAACGCATGGTGCTAAGCCTGAGTTCCCAAAGTGTGGCCTTCTCAACCCTACTATAGACTCCACCAGCTGAAAACAGTTGGTGACAATCCACTGAGGCTGCACCTTCATAATTTGGAGGTTCAGAAAGACACATGGGAACCTCCTTGACCCTGGCCGGCAAGTCTTCCTGCCTGTAGTTAGATACGAGCATACACAAGGAGAGATCACCAATGAGAACAGACCAATCACAAGGAAAGTCCACTATGTTCAACTGTGGAATGAGTGATGTGGTGTCACCAGGATGTACCCTGCCAAACTGAATGTCTGGGGTGTACCTCTCATGTCTCTCTCACTGTTACCAGATGATTATCAAGTATACAGCCTTTTGCTAACTTACATGGAGTTAGTGATGTGATGAAGTGACCAATGCCTTACTTCTCATCTCCATACTAACATATGCTAATGAAAAAGTCGTGGGAATGGCTCTCTCCCTCTGTTGGACAATGTCAACATTATCCTGTCCAAAACACCGAGGATGCCTCAAGTACCACTCTTTTCTGTCTGTGTTTGACCAGGATGAAGCACTGGAATTTAATGACTGTGGAAAAAAAAATAAAAACTACTGAAGAAGGTAAAAACTTAAAACTTTATTCATTCAGCACTTTTGAATTCGAACAATACTTCAAGTAAATATTATGCAATTAGGCTTTATTCAGAGGATCTTTTAGACTTTAAGGAGTATGGTTGGTAGGTTAAAGCAGATGCCTGCAATTACCCTGGACTCAATTATGTTTTAAACCTTAAAGTATACCTGAAATTAAAGTGTTAAAACAATGAATAATGTGTAGTTTTAATGATATGTTGAAACACGTGACCTTGATTGTTATAG
Organism: Protopterus annectens; assembly: GCF_019279795.1. NCBI lineage: Eukaryota > Metazoa > Chordata > Ceratodontiformes > Protopteridae > Protopterus > Protopterus annectens. Next base: position 959,984,564 of record NC_056725.1, read on the forward strand.
TTTGTTGCAAGAACTCAGTCTGATGACATCTTGGTGAAAGAATAAACTGCTAAATGAGTGAATAAAAGTTTTACATTTTTGTGTTTTTCAGTAATTTTTATTTGTTTTATTACTGGACTGCATTGGGAAGGTTTTTTTTAAATAATTTTGAATATAATAATCCTGTTATGGCTAAAAATATAATGAACCCAGGGATATTTACATTTCGGCTTCTAAGGGATCAAATATGAGGATTTTTCCACTGTGAAAATCAAGACTGATATCTGAACTGTGCATGCAACAGAATAAAAGTTAGTCTAGCATGCACTAAGCACACTCTCCCAGACTATAAAGTAACACCATGACATGCAAAGCCCAACAGTGAAACGGAAAACTCTTACAAAACTAAGGATGCAAGAACAAAAGACTGCTGAAGTCAGATATACAATTTGTTTGCACCTAAAAAACTAAAATGCAGTAAGGGATTTGGTAGGACTTATGGTTCTGCTGTGCACAGTTTCTTAAATTAACTGATTTCCTTTTCATCTCATAAAACACATCTCTGTTGTCAGATCAACAAGATCCAGTGAAATGAATGGAATATGTATTTACACAGGAAAAGTTTAGGTGACAATTATTCAACACTTTCTGGGAAACCACAACCATCATTTAATCTTAATGTAAGGTGGCCTAATGGTTAAAGTGTTTGCCTTACAAACACAAGGTGCAGGGTTTGAGTCTCACAAGGGATAACTGGCTAGGCTTAAAGTGGCTCGCAAGAGCAGTTAGCTTAGTACTAATCTATGAAAATGGTTGGCTGTTGCCAATAGTCCATTGCAGTAAACAAATGAACAGAACTAAAACCTAAAAATCTATGGATCAATTATACAGAGCTGTATTTATTAAAGTGAGATGTGAAATTAATGAATTCACAACATAACAGAAAGCCTAACAAGTTGCTACTATTTGGGAAAAAAAGGCAGATCAATTCAGATTCTCAAACTTTGTACTGCAAAGTTCCTCAATATGGTGTTGATGTGCAGAGGTATTACATAAGCAGTGGCGAAGTTAAAGTACCTTTATAAAAGTGAGTTATAATGTATAAATGTAAACACCAAAGGCTTCTACGGTGGCTTTTTACCATGCATTATTAAATAAATTCTTCAGGTCTCACTTTACTTAAAAATTATTCTTAATATTAAGATCCAGTGAAATGAATGGAATATGTATTTACACAGGAAAAGTTTAGGTGACAATTATTCAATACTTTCTGGGAAACCACAACCATCATTTAATCTAACCATCATGGTTCTTTATCCTTCCCTCACCAAATCTTTCATGCTCATGCACAAAGGTTTGGCTTCATACAATGTGCCGTGTTTTGTTAGAATGGATGGTGCAGTTTGCTATCTTATTTCATGGAAGGTGACTTTCTCACTAAGTACAGCACATTTATTTTTCTGTATAGTTTGTCACCTGCTTGGCCGTTACAGATTTTCTCCCTGATGATGCCAGTCAAATAGCTGCGGGAGAACATGTTATTTACTGTAATTTATAAACCTTTGCTAGCTAAGGTTAAAGTTCTTCACAAAGTAGCACAGTCAATAGAAGATAATATAATTAGGAAAGCAATAAAAATGCTACCAACCTCCTACCAGGGCAATCATCACATGTTAACAAGCCATAACTGTTTAACCCTATTTCAAAATTTACAGTACTTACCTATTGTCAACGTTCGAAGCATTTCTTTTATGCCATCCCACTCGGTTACTGTGAGTACAAAATAAATGCTTAGATTGAAAAAGTGTTTCTTAACTTTTTCCCAGAAGGGAAAGATTGCACCAGTTCCAAAGAGAAGGATGTTTTTCTTTGGGGTTCACAGTTGGCCTGTAATGTATTAAACAGACTGCACTATGCCATCATAAACTGGGAAATGAGTTTAGCATAACTAATTTACATTTTATAAATATATAAACACACACTTACTCTACAGGTGTGTTAAGGCTAACAGGTCAAATATCATGCAATACCATTCCCAACTATATGTAAGCTGGGGACATTTGTTTAAATAAGAACTTCACTTTCCAAAAAGCTACATGCTTCTCTGCAACAGTCAGAAGCAAAAAAAAACTTACGGAAACATTTTTTAATATAAACAAAATGTGGTTTTAGACCTATGTTTTAACAAACATCACGCTCTTCTAACCCACTGAAATATCATCATCCATTTTGTTAATCACAAAATACAGTATTTGATGGTTAGATTTCACTTTGAGGCTTCATAACACCCCCCTTTAAAACTATAATCTGAGGTACTTTTCTGTCTACTAAAGGCCATTTGTATGTGCTGTTTACACATCTGTTTTCTCCTGGTGACAGCTACAGTTCTTGCTGTCACCCATTGAGAATGACTGCAAGTTTTTGTCACTTCCCTTCCAGTTACCCTACGCAGTCCATGCAAGGACCATATATTACTTCACTCCCTTCATGAGGGAGCCCTGAGGTTTATGACATGAAATATTTCAACGTTCTGGGCCCTCTTCAGCTCTGTGGGTTAGGGGTGGATGGTGCTCAGCTAAGTACCAGCTATTGTGAGTTGCTTTCATCAGGGTGCTGCAGCCGCTTCTTCCTTCATCAGAATATGTAGCATACAATGTTGTCATGGGAACTGAGCTGTGTACCTACAACTGTCCCTCAGTCACCTTACCTGGTCATGCAGCACGAAGAGCAACCGTCTCTGCCATGTATGAAATAATCAGTTTGAGTACCCATGCCTTCATTTCTGGGAAAGTATATCAGCACCTCAGCTCCGTAATCCATACTACTGTGGCCAACTCATCAAGAAGTCTGTGCTCATTTCCAAACAAATTAACCACCAGTACCTCGCAAGATATCATGTCTTCATGCTCAAATACAGACTGCATTTATGTAAAATACCTCACACCTTGGCAGTTTCATTCACAGGAGGCCTCATACTTCAGCTCTGATGATGGTTAGTTAGTGGAATGCCTGCAATGTAAGGGGATGCAGGCAACTGTACCTAATCTGGAAATGTCAAGAAAACTGAAATCCTGGCACAGTCTATATAAAGAAAGAAAAAAAAAACAGGACTAATGGGGGGGAGGGGTTGTTGCATGATATTTATACCATACTGGAAGAACCATATAGTGGCATGACAGTTTACACCCCAAGAAAAACAAACTTCATCATTTTTCACCAACATTCAAAACCCAACGAAACAATAGAGAAACCACAAAACTGCAGTCTTGAGTTCACTACATCTGTATAAACAGCAAATTAACACCATTACACCACTGTGCGTTTTGAGAGCTTTCAATGGTAAATGTGCCTCATTATAAAACAATGCAAGGGATTTTCCTTTTTTTTTAATGAAAACCAGCCAACGTTCTACATGTTCCAAAGCTATTGATAATGGGTACACTCATCTTTAATGTCCACAATAAGGCACACAAGAAATATATATATATATATATATATATATATATATATATATATATATATATATATATATATATTTTTTTTTTTAGGTCAATGATGTAATAGGTAGTTACTTGATTATGGGAGACAGTGATGATGTGCCTCTTTCCAGAATACATGCTGGTACACATTTACAACACACACAAACATAGGTCTTGCCTTCCATCACCAAATATAATCCCTGCAGCAAGCTTCTGATGCACTGCCTTTCTGTCAAAATACAAACAGCAATTTTATTTTATACATGCAACTAAGTGAAAGTACACAAATTGAACTGCTATGAACCATACTGCTGTAAGACAAACTGCCTCTTGTCTTCCAAGGTGGTACATTTTTTATTTGGCTAACAGAACACCAGCACAAGACTGAACTGAAGAGTCGTAAAACAACCAACAGAGTAAACCCATTTCATTTGGAGCATGTTAAAAACTATCAAGTAGCTAACCATTTAAACAGCCATGATTACTATGTAGAAAGAAAGAAAATGTGATGTACATCAAATGTGTATAACGGTAAATCAATAAATAAAAAAATGCATATCCAGTGGTAACAAACTGAATAAATTGGAACTTGCAGTTTTGATTTGTACAGCTCTGTATTCTCTCATACAACTAAACAGGTAACCTTCCCAGTGTTACCCACTCAAGTTTTGAGAAGAATACATAAACTGGATCTTAATGCTCTATAGAAAAAAACAAGGGCCTCTTGAAGAAAGTCACTGTATTTTATCTTGGTCATAAATTTCATGTGAAACACAACTGTGAAAAGTAGCTATTAAGATGATTACTGGAATCTACATATCAGAATTATGACTAGTTAAAAGTCGTCCACCTTACCCCTAAAGTGAACATGTGACAATTCCAAACTGCACAGAACGTCTGTAAAGTACTTGCTTCCATTCAAAGAATACACAACAGTTAAATACGAATATAAATTAAGTATGCGTCGGCTCATTTTTCTGTGGAATCCTGCGGTACACTACATGCTGTCAAGCACACCACAATACAGAAAAGTCGTACGAGACTTGGTTCAAACAAAAAGCAGGCCACTCTTGCTTGGCTGCAGTCATGATTTATTGCTTCTAATCTTGTGATCCATTCATAAAGTGCTTCAATACACTTAGTCAGAGATGACACTAAGAGGCAGCTGAGGGTGTGAGAGAAATGCAGTGGATTTATAAGACAACAATTCTGACATCACTGACAAACTATAGAAGCCAGCAAATGAAATAACTCCAGGAAACTGAGAACACGAACATATGAAAATGATGACAGTAGAACAGCTCAGATCAATCAAGTCTTGCAGATGCTGCAACTGATTCAATGCAGTTGTTCCTCTAATTTCCAACTTTTTTTTTTTTTTCAACTTTCCTAGATAACTTTACCATACAACAATACAAGTCATTGTCCACAACAGCATTTCTGGGGTTGGGGGTCGATGTAATGATAAAGGTGTTCACCTCTGTATGTATCCCAGAGACTACCTCATTCTGTGAAACAGGATCCACATCCATGTGAAACAAGGTTCTCCCCTATCCACAACAGCATTTCTGGGGTTGGGGGTTGATGTAATGATAAAGGTGTTCACCTCTGTATGTATCCCAGAGACTACCTCATTCTGTGAAACAGGATCCACATCCATGTGAAACAAGGTTCTCCCCTATCCCAAACTCAAGACTAATTTGGATAACTGGATGGGGAACCAGAAATTCAACTTTGGTTTGGCACCTGTCTCTGAAGGACACAGGCAGTCCATAACTAGTTAATCTTCTAGGCTCCTGCTTGTAAACGTTTCAACTCCCAAAGCCCCTGTCTGCAGTACCAAGGGTACCAGAACTTGTCTGAGATTTATGATTTATAGCCAGGCTTAAAAAGGTACCCAGTGGTCGTTAGCTTAGTATACACCTATGAACATATGAACTTCTCTACAGCATTATTTTGCATGTATTGTACACACAAATTCAATTTATTTGAAATTTGCACCTTCCCTTTTCAAAAGATCCCACCTCCAATTCTTTTACCTCTTTAAAATTATTCAGTACTTCCATTACATTTGATTTAGAGTATTAAGTATATTTTCTAGAATTGCTTTTTTGTCCACCATCAGAATTAACATAGTTTAGACCTTACTATGCCTAGGCAATTCAGATTCAATAACCTAGATCAAAGAATAATTTCCCAGGTTAGTGTCATTTGTTCCCCGAACATTCAAAATACTCTGTACGGAAATTTTGAAATCTAACAACTTGTTACATTCATAAAACATGTTCTCACTCTCACCTCTCCTCCTCATCACATCTCCAACATTTATTATGTACACAAGGAAAAATCCTTTTTATTTTACTTGGGGTATAAAAATACCTATACAAACACTTTCAGGCAAAAATTCTGGACTTTGTTATATATTTCAGACATCTGCTCATTGTTCCTTTATAATCTGTCTTTCTTTTCTCTTCTCTCAGTTGTTCCAAAGATCCTCTAAATGATTCTTACATTTCTCATAAACTACTGTATATATCCTTAGAAGAGAGATGTTAAGCTGAGGCCCCATCTGCTGAAGCTGATGGTAGCTCAGGTGAAAATAAAAGATCTCAAAGCACTTACCGAAAATATAGGGGAACTTGCCTGATGCCCTGGCCAAATTTTCCCAAGTCATATAAACATTAGCTTGGGTCTCATCTGACAAAGAGCTTCTTACAAACAAGAGACTGAAATTTCCAGACCCTACAAGCAGATGAGAAGAACTTCATAGCTACTAAACCCAAACACTCAAAGGAAAGGGGGCAGGGAGGCCAGTAAGTAATGAAATTCTTGTTTCCAGGAGATGAAGGATTCTTCAAAGGATGACAAAGATACAGAACCCTTTTCAGAAACCAATTAGTCAGCTAGTGTGGGGATGAGATATACCCAAAACCTCACATCACTGGCCTCCATCCACCAGAGATTTAACAAAGTGTACACTTTTCTCCAAAATGTACCCTTGCAGAGATAATCCACTAGAATACAGATATGATATGATACCTTTTACTGGGCCATACTCGGGTTTTAATAAACAAATACTTAATCTTTCAAATTAACAGGAGTCATTCCACAGAAGTTACTAAATTAATTATATTAGATGCAGTGCTTTAATACTTACATGTGTCTAAAAGGAAGAGAACGACTACATAATTTCTTTCCTATTGATAAGAAAGAATGCTATTATAACTCCAAACCAAGTACAGAGGCATGGCTCACATTAGCACATGATCAGTATATGCACACTGCTGATAGAATAAGGTCGAATTAGGTCTGTTTATGATTGCATGAGCACTAACAATGGGGTTCAAGCAGGACAGGTCTGCTCCCTCCATCAAACTGAAATCTCTGAGGGTGAAATCCTGCATCAGTAACTTTAACGCTCACCAAGACTCAAGATAACTGCCTAATCACACACCTGGACCACAGATTCTCTTCACCGTTCCTCAACTAGAAGAGATCAGACCAGCTAGACCTGGCAAGTCCTAGAAGACAAAGCTTCAGCCCCAAGGAGTCATGACTCTGGATCTTATTGGTTTTACCCAAAGCCAGAGCTGAAAAAAAATGGGGAGAAGTAATGTGCATCTCCTACACACTGTAAAAGTCTCAGAACCAAAGTATGAGCAAGTCTAAGCTAAAAAAGAGCAATTTTCACCTCTTCAAAGCTGGACAGGATACAGAAAATGTAAATCTACCTACTGGAAAACTAGGTTCCAGATAATCTTCAGAAAGACATTCCAGGTGCCATAATTCCATCCCATGTGTCAGACAAGGAAGAAACACAAATGATCATAACACGAGATCTGAAGTCTCAGAATAGCAGAACAAAATGGTGAGTGCAGGGGATGAACTTGCTTATGCCGGCAATACATGACATGTTATGCCATCCATCTCCAAATGCAAACATTTCTGGAAAAAGGACGCTGATTGCTAGATTAAGAAGGATATACAAAAATCATATAAACCATCAAGGAGGTATCCTTGGTCTTAGATCAGAAGATATCCAAACTCATGTGCATCTCTCTCTCCACCTATGACAACTGAATACAATGACCAGTAGCTAACACTATCTGGCTCTAAACCTTTTAGCAGTGACTGTACTGCTCCACTCCACAGTCTATGGATGGAACACAGGTCCCCACCAAAGGGATTCTGACTTACACCTGCCAAAAGGAAACAACATGAAGCCAAACCCAACTACATTCAACCAAATTTCCTTCTAGTACTCTACATCACACATTCCCCATGCTTGCAGTGACCGTGGATATGCTGTCCTTTTCAGAAACAATAATCACAATGAATAAGACACACACAACTGACATGGTGAGTTGATACAATACCAGTAAAATGTAAGATCATTTCACTACATTATCTGGATAGTGGTGGTGGCACCTCTTTGGCAGAGCACCTGTAGATTGAATCCACATCTTACCCTCAACTCACCAGTCAATAAAAGAATTCTCAATGTAACAGAGTGGAACAAACCATAATTAGCACATATTAAAAATGGAGAGGATCCTTGGAAAGACAAGAGGATGTTAGGATAGCCACAGTCACACGTAAGTACTTTATGTAACGGTACTATATCCTATCAGCCACTCCTCTCTCTCCAATCATGACAGTTGGGTAGAATAACAAAAACTAAACATCTGTATATAAGAACACCTTCCAACATGCCCTGAAGGACTTCCTCAGGAAAGACACTACTGCACGTAAGCATTGATAACCTAATTTGTAATGTTTTGGGCACATACTCATTGAAGATAAAGTATCAGCTTCATATCACCATGCACCCCCCACCCAAAAAAAAAAAAAAAAAAAGCTGTTGTAACTCCTCCAGTGGAATGTACTATTAACAGGACCTTGCAAAGTGTTTCCACCGCATCAAACCAGAATGAAGTAACATTAGCTAACCACTGTTGGAAGTGGTTTACATCCTTATCAAGTATCCAGTCTGTCTGTAGAGAAACAAACAGCTGATCAGACTTTCTGAAGGAAGCAATTATCACAGTCTTAATCTTAAATTATCTGCTTCAAACCACAGAATGGAGCAGCAGCTCCTCTACATTCTGAAGCTGGTCATAAAAGGAAGGAAGGTGAATATAATTACATATTTAGTGTATTTTATTTATTTATAATTTGTTAACCAAGTACTCTTTAAATCAATGGCCATATTACAGGAAATACCAGGATGTTAAAGTCCTCACACAGAAGAGCAAGAAATGTGCAACTACCAGCAAAACATTTTACATCACCATTAGGCCAGAAATGGAGAACAAAGATCATCATGCAACTGCCTTCTACAGCAAAAAAGGACACACAATACATCGGATAATACAGTAGGTCTCATGGCAGTACTATACACAGGGTTGGAGATTTGCACACCTCTATGTGGATGAGAGGTGGAGGTGGCTTGTAAAGATGCTCTGAAGGTAAGGTGAGTAGGATTTATTTATCTAATTTGTCTGGGCAAAGTATTCTACAAGTTAGCTATGGCACAGGAAAAGCTACAGCTCCTAGCATTGCAGATAGTGTGGAGGAAAGGGTGATCCTGCAAACAAGAAAGGTGAGAAATACATAAATGGAATAAAGGGAGAAATACCAAGTAATGGGGTTAGTAGGAAAAGCACCCAGCTAGAAAATAGAGTGGGCACAGAAGAGTTGTGTGCAAGTCAACTTATTACTTAGGGTTAGACAAGATAACCTAAAAATGGCAGAATAATTGGTATCAGATGCTGCTCCCAGGACAAATCTTGCAATCGTGTGTGTCATACACAGAGTTAAGTTCATCAATGTCCTTCTTCTTTACATAAAGCAGGATGCAAGTGTTGCAGAGGAGTTAGAAATGCTGGACTGCATTGGCCATTGTAGTTTTAGAAGTGGGTTTGAAAGCGTTCGTGAAATAACTGTGTAATGATTGGCAGATAAACATTAAAGTAGTCTGCCATTGTGGAAGTGCTCTGGTACTACCAGACAGTGCCCTGCATTATAGGCAGAAAAGTCTGCAAAAGAGCACACATTGGTGCCAGTGGTGTAGTTCCTACACTGGAAGTGCATGCGTGCTATCTTGCAAAACAATGAGGAAATAGGACGGAAGTACTAAGGATAACACTGCACATGAGATACTCAGGAGTTCCCACTTGGGATAATTACATCTCCACATCTGGGAATTTAGCCATGATTTCAGGTTGATGGGAAGAAGTGGTCTTCAGGTACTTAGGTTGACAGCTGCAGCGCCACTGGAGGCCAAAACAATCTAAAGTTTTTACAAAATGGGGTTGCCTCATGGATCAGCTGATACAGTGACAAAGCATCTGTTGTATCTTATGCCAAGGACCCTCTAACTTGTCAACTGCTAGGCTGAATTTCAAGCAATAAATAAACCAGGCTGAATAAAGCTGAGGACAGTCTAAGAGTCAACGTTACATTCAAAAGATTGAGTAGTGACGTACAAAAGGATGCCCAAATCCTGAGGCTGAGGTAGAGACAATAATGCTGTTTTTACTGAAGGTATGTACCTAAAACCAAGTGGCCAAGGTGTAGATGGCTGCAGTGTACACATTATTGCAGCAAACACTGGAAACTTCATTGTTTCCAGTGGTATGGCCTTTAACTGCAACGTTTTTCATGGGGCACTTTGCCATCTGATTGTAAAAGATAATGCACTTAGCAATCCACATGTGAAGGGTTTCTTTGGCAGCCATCCTTGGAACAAAGGAGATGAACAACTCTTTGTCCCTCCTAAACTAATATACCTGCTTCAAATAAAAGTTGAGCTAATGGGAGTACTTCCATATGTGAACTGCTCTCTTTCCATTGGTTTCAGACTGGTAAAAAGAAAAAGAAAAGAAAAAAAACAGACTGTTTAAGTGAAACTCAAACTACTTTTGTAAGGAAACGTATGCTAGTTCCAGGGGATACAGGACCCCTGTAAAAGTCCAATCAAGATTCCCTACATGATAAGATCCTGACAGAAGAAGAGAGGAGAGGTGATGCCCACACACAAAGATTTTCCAAAACACAAACTTCAATACCACTGAAAAAGTAGGGTCCAAACCAGCAGGCAGACAAGTTTATCACTCCCTAAGTTAAGATTACATAAACGGGCAGTGTTTGACAAAGTTAGAAAAAAAACACTGATGTCCTTTAAGAAACTTCATGGGCAGCCTAAATCACAGCAGGTTGAAATGGTTGATGCCTACATAATGACTTTGGAATAATTGAAGCATACACAACACAAATGCAAAAAGATGACATGTAAGTTTGTTGACTGGGGCAGAAATGTGGGCCTCTCTTGCTTCAGATGAAGAACATTTTTTCTCCTGGCAGAGATACAAAAGGCTTTCTGCCAAAGTCAATCACTTCTGAAACTGAAGTCTCCAGATCTGGTATAACTGCTGGACTAAAGCAGAGCCCAGGCTATTAGGTGGAGTAGACTGTCATTATAACTCTGAAGGACCCTGTTTGGCTAGTGTTTGGACACTTTTCTGAATTGCCTAGAATAAGACAGCCTTGTATACCCTTATCAGCCACCAGGGAGCAATACGGATTAGCATTAGTCTTTCTTCCCTGAGGTTAAACTATGGAATTGAGGAACACAATTTCCCTAGCCACTGGAAGAAGACTTTATCTATTGTAAAGTCCTCCCACGCTATGCTGCCACAAGTGGAAAAGGAGGCAGCATACATTTTCTTGAGTGGCAAACAAATCAGTCCCTGGAGTTTCCAGTTTATAACAGGATCAACCTTGGTACAGTTTTGAATTATCAGCTCCAGGAGAGGACTGGATAAGCAGTTCAGTAAGATCATCAACAGGTTCATCTCTCCTGGAATGTGAACTGCTGAAGGAGTGATTCCTCTTTGTAGGGCCTCCAGTCAGACACACACGCCACCTTTCTACACAAAATCGGACACATGCCACCTCTCTGCACAGAGGATATGATCACATGCTTTCCTGTTGACCTAGGTACCAGAGGACCGACTGCTTGATTAAATTAGGAGCCCCAGATGCAGCATTCCCACCATGACTGACAACAAGAAAGTACAGTTATGCAAAATCTTACTATAAAACTAGATGTCCTTCTCTTCAATGTTGCTGTATTCTATACTGAAGTGATCTCCTGCTAAGAATAGGCCAAAGTCTGGCTAGCATACCAAAGCCTTTATATTTTAAAGGTACTGTATGCTGCACATATGCTCCTTATGTAGTGCACAGGGCATAAAGGTGCCATATGGATGCAATTACTCAAAACTGAAATGCCCCAGGAGGAACAAAATACCCCCAAGGACACCATAAAATATGTACATCCAAAAGAAGAAAAGTTCAGAAGAGAGAGTCCCTGGCCAGGAGGGTAATAAAGACAAGGGCAAGAGCCATGTGGGGGGGCTTAGATTTCTGAATAACCTTTATTTTATCCAAATAATATCTGACCTGTTTATGCAGGTCCAAGGTGTGGAGAACCTTCTCAATGGCAGACTGTGGAAAAGAAAAAAAAGGAGGGAAGGTGAATACACTGATTAAGGAATGATTCAGTAACCACCTTGGGCATAAATTGATTAGTAGGAAGAGACACCCTGTTTCAGTGAAAAATTAAAAAGGGAGGAATGGCCATAACAGCTTTAAGCTCAGACACTTTCCCGGCAGAAGTAAAAGCTAATGGCAGAAGAGTCTTCCAAGTACAAAGTTGCAAGTAAGGAACTTGAGTCAATTTTTCAAGAACAAAATAGAGGTCCCAAGGAGGAGGAAGAGGCTTTCTTGTGGGCCTGACAAGGAGAGCTCCTTTAAGAAATTACTTGACCTCAAACCTAGAGGGCAAAGGATGGTTCACAGGCAATCAAGTAGAGTGAGCCTTATCTGAAGAATATGCCAAGCCAGCATGGAGCAGATCACACAAACAAGAGATAACCAAAGGAAGCCATATTGATAAGGAATACTGATGGCAAAAGAGGCACCAAACAGAAAATCTCTTCCATTTAGATAATATATAATTTTCTGGTAGTGGGTTTCCTGGTCTCCTGCAGAGTCAGAGGCACGTCCGCAGAAAAAGAGGTGCATAAAAGGGATCAAAACCCTATCAACCACAGTGTGACATCAGAGTGAACAGGTGAGGATGGATAAGAGATCCCTTGTCTTTTATGAGAAGATGCACCTGGTGAAGTAACTTGCCGTGATTGCCCCTGGCCAGATGAAAAAGAAGAGGGAACCAATACTGTCTGGGCCAGAAGACAGTCAGTAACAAGATTTTGGGAGAGTTCTACTTGATCTTGTGTAGAACTCTTAGCAGCACAGGAAAGGGAGGTAAGGCATACAGAAACATTCCATTCCAAGGGAAAGACAGTAAAGACAGGGTGTCCACTTTCTAAGTCAGAGGACTTGGTACTCTCAAAACAGAATACAAAAAGCTGTCTGTTCAGAGAAGAGGCAAAAAAAACATACCCGCGGAATACCCCACAGATGGACTATGTCCAGAAACACATTTCTATGAAGCATCCATTCATGAGCTTATGTTCTGGACCTGCTCAGAGTGCCTGCCTCTAGGTTGTGCTCTGCAGAAATGTAGACGGCCTGAACAGTCACCTACTAACTGATAGCCAGATCACAGGCCTGAAAAGCTACTCTGCAAGGGAGATAAGACCTCATATCCCCCCTGCTTGTTGATATACCACATCATGGCAGTAAGAAGATTTTAGGGGGCAAGGGAGAAAAATGGAATAAAAGGCCTGAAGAGCCAGAAGCAGAGACCTGATCTCTTCTATGTTGATATGGTCGGACCTCTGTTGAAGAGGCCATGGACCCTGAACTTTCAGAGGGTTGCAAGAAGCACCCCACCAGAGGTCTGAGGCATCTGTGAACAGTTCTGGGGAAGGAAATGGAACATAAAAGGACTATCCCAGATTGAGAGAAATTTGCTGAATCAACCACTGGAGCTCAAGTTTGAGACAAGGAAGCAAAAGAATATGGAACTCCGGGGGGTGGCAATGTTAAAGACACACTATCATGAGGTACCTTTGAAGCCTCCTCATATATAGCCTGGCAACAGCAAGCTTGGGAAAGGTGAAGGCTATAAACCCCAAAATCCTGACAAACCTTGGGAGCAGGAAGAGAAACCAACATCAGAATGGTCTAAATCCTGCAACTGAGAAAGATATGACCCTGGGATGGCATAAGGACTGACTTCTTGAGAATGACAGTGAAACTTAGGCTTTATAAAATATGTGGTAAAGTGAAGATCTTGTAAAAGACTGCTGGGAGAACCAGTGTACCACATACACATGCCAGAGATGTGGGGTAACAAAGATCCTTTTCCAAGGAACATCCCTGCTAGGGGTGAATTACAGAAGACAGAAGCCTAAACTGGGCCAAGCACTGGCCTCAGCCAATACTTATTAAGGGGACAGTCCCACACCCATAATTCAGCTTCCCACCAGACAAAAACCTACTTCACAACTAGCCCTAGAACCGTGATCCATGGTTTAAGAAAACACAATGATGCCCCTTCAACATTGGCCAAAAGACCTGCCTATGTTTGGAGAGAGAGAGAGAGAGAGAGAGAGAGACCCAAAAAGGAGAGTCCTCACTCTCAAGTATCTCCAAATGAAGGACATGTGACCCCAGAAACCACATCAAAGGATCAGACAAGTCAGTCTTTAGCTTGAATCAGCCACAGGCTTGATGGCATTTAAACCCTAGAACACATCACTTAAGGTAGCTGGGACATTATTTCCACTGGGCCTTTCAACATCTGCTAAAGATGTATACTGGAGTGGACTGCAGTCATCAACAGGTAAGTTCATCAGGTGCAAAGCCCAGAAAGCTGTTTTAACAGATTCACCTCCCAAAGGCCTAAGGCAGATCCCTACTCTTTAGAGGTTCAGTCCTTGTGATGGAACTTTGGTTGAACCTAGACTTTAGGTGAGGCCTGCCTCCCTACTATGCACACAAGGAACTCTCATCCACTGTCGTCTTCCTGGCAGTGACATTGGCCAGCTTATCCCAATGTGTTTGCAAGTCACAATACTGCAATGCTAGCATTTCGAACAACCCTTCATGTTCCTGTCTTCTTCAAGGCAATAAATGCCAGTGCAAGTCAAGACTAGTTATCTGGTGACCACAGTAACACTTTACGGGTTTGCTTTAGGGTATCTACAAGAGAAATTTTCATCAACATATGTAAGTATAGCGATACAGTCTGTGAAATTATAACAAAATAAACTCTGTGCTTAGGGATTCAGAAGTTTTATGTAGTCAGCTCAATGTCACAGCACGAGTCAGCAATTGAACATACACACATTCAGATGCAGTAGATTCTACTAGAAAATACCAAATTCTCTGATGTTACCTTAAGCATTCCTCTACCTTTTGGAAATCTTGTAGAAAGGGGGAATCACCCAAGCACTTGCAACTCCAAAACCTTCCTGGCTCATGTTGTGGCCACCAAGAGAATAGTTTCTAGGGAAAAAAGGTCGACGCCACAAGTTAACAGAGGACGTAGTCAGTAATTGTAGGCAAAGTTCACATCCCAGTGCTGAAACACTATTTTTACTGGGTGCTTAAAGATGAACTCAGCAGTTGGATGGGATGCTAAAGCTGCTTCCCAGGACAAGCAGGCTGATGAGACTAAATAAATAAAACCACCTTCTCACAAATGGTGAGAGGAGACGAAAAGCTCCAACTTCAGGATCGCCAAAAAAACATGGTTTATTGCAAAGCTTTCAGGAGAAACCCTTCATCAGTGCTAATTAGCATTTTTTTTAGTGTTGAGATGGTTGTGCACAAGAGTTGCCCTCACAATCTGACATATTTGGAGCACTTTTGCAAGAAAGAGTGGGCAAATATTGCCAAGTCAAAATGTGCCATGCTGATAGACTCCTACCCAAGAAGGCTGAATGCTGTAATTAAATCAAAAGGTGCTTCAACAAAGTATTAGTTTAAGGGTGTGCACACTTACGCATCCAGCATATTGTATATTTTTTTATTTTTTATATTTTTTCCCCAAACAGATTTGCTTGTTTTTTAATTGAATTGTACAGGTTATAGGTCACATTAAAGGAGGGAAAAGTTTTGAATTTATTTATTGTGGTCTCATTTTTTATATCACAAAAACCTGGCATTTTACCAGAGGTGTGTACACTTTTTATATCCATTGTAGGTGACCCACAGTTCCAATGAAATAGGACTTCCCAACTGGCCAAAACACAACTTTTTTTGAAGAAGACATGCTCTGATCTCTGGAATACCTTTGGCCTACCAAAACCATGATCACTGGAACACCTTTATCTACTGCCTGTTGATCTTTTACTACTGGAGCACTTACTTCTGGCAGACTGACCTCATGTGGAAAACCTCTCATACTGGATACACTTCCCTCCTAACTCCAGGCCCCAAAAAGCCATGTACACTGCACTAGACAGCTTATTTTTTCTCATTTTTTTCCTCAAGAAATAAAATGTAAATTACACCACCAAACAGGCCTCCTACCTGAACAGAGAGGCTCTCGATCTTTGCAATCTCTCTCTCTCTAAGCCAGTCTGTTCTATGTGATAAGCTTCAAAAACACAATAAGTTCATATGCAAGTATGAGGCTAGCTGTCCTTGTGGGCCATTTTCAGCCTAGACAGTTTCCCTTTTTGTGCTCGAATTAACCCATCCCACTTGGTTAGAGATTGGCCTTACCCAGCTCATGGTCAATAATAACGTATTACCCCTAATAATAAGTGGACTGCGATGGTGGTGCTGCAGTAGCGTTGTCGCCTCACAGTAAGACGTTGTCCTGTTTGATTCTCAGCTAGAGCGTCTTCTGTGTGGAGACATGCGTGAATGGGCATACCTTTGTTGAAGATTGTGTGTCAGGGCCGGCAACTCGGCACGTAAAAATCTACTGCCAATCATTAGCGGACCGGAGTTCCGCTGTGGCGACCCCTAACCGGGAAAAGCCGAAAGACACAACAACCCCTAATAATAAGTGGGATCATATCATACATAATTTGGGGGACCCGTTTATGGGATAAAGCATTTAGGAGCTGCCTCTGTCCATTAGGAGTAGAGGGGACAGTCCTGGCATACATTTTCTATTTCTCATCCATGGATCCAAGTTATGCTTGAAATATGGACAGGGTAAACTTTGTTTTAGATGGATAAGGAGTCTGTCCCAGAGCACCAGTATCCTCTGCAAGATATACTTATCCCTCCAAACTGTTCTATTGGTATTACAGAAGAGGTTTAGATCCCTAGATTCAGTACTTCAGATGTCATCTGACTTGTTGATGTGCAGTAAATCCATCAGTACTAGGTTGGAGAATTACTTTTATACAAGCCACAGGACACCACTTAGTCTGTAGGATACTGAGTTTAGTGACAGGGCTTTGAGTCAGTCCATGTAGGAAACTTAGTTTAGGCCTGTATCCTTTTAATAAGGCATCTCTGCGGCCATTTCAGTTGCTGCATGTGGCTGGAAAGAAGAATGCCAAAGGAGGCACTACATTCAATGACTGGCCTAAAGAAGCTGAGTAAAGAGGAACAATGTCATCCCTAGATCTGGGAGTGGGGAGCCTTGAGCAGCCTACCTATCCTTGGGGGAAGTGACCTCAGCACAAGAAGCTGTTAGTAATTGGTTGTTTGGGACCATTCCTAGCTCTTTGTAGTTTCACTGCTTAAATCCACCTCGTTTTTTTTTATCTGGCTATACTTGCTGCTCGAAGCTCCACCGCAGTTACAGAGTGTCCTGGCAGCTTAGAACCGAAAAAAAAAAAGCCGCTACCTTCTGATTTTTTTATCTTTGCTTTTTTCACTGAAAATAGCTTCTGCTGCTTACTTTGAACTAGCCTGAACTGTTTTTTACTGATTCTGCAATTTATTTTAAAATCTGCACTTAGTCGAACATTTAGTTTAATGTTTGTTTAATGTTTTGTTTGTTTGTTTGAATGTTTATGTGTGAGCAGTGCAGCCTAAGTGTGTGTAAGCCTGTGTGTCTAATTTTTTCCTGTTTTTTCTAAAAAAACCAAAAAAAAAAAAAATCCCAAAACAAAAAAAAAGTTTAGACCAGTATACAGGCAGGCATTGCTGTATTCTGGGCTGTGGTGTAGTGTTGTCTGGGTTGCATGGTGTGGTGTTAGGTTAGTTTGCTTACCTTACAGTGGGGAAGGGGGCCTAAGTTCCTAGTGGGGTGGGGAGAGGGGCCTACCTGAGCCTGGGGTAATTGATGGATAATTGGTTTAGCACTTAGTGTTTGGTTGTTTGCCTAAATACTGTCCAGTTCCATTGTTTGCTGCAGCTTTGTTATCGTTTTCATCACTTTTTGGTCTCAACTTTTTCTTAAGCTTTGCCCTGTTCTTAAACTTTTTTTTTCGGCTCTGTTCTACTTAACTTCTTCAGTTTCCCTTATCTGTCTGAAAATAAGCAGCACTTGCCACATTAAAAAAGCAAAGCACTCAAAACTTCAAACTTTTTAATTTTTATGCAGGTAAAAAAACTCAAACAAAGTACCCATTCACCTATGAGTCTCTTTCTGTAGTTTCTCTTGAGCACTTTCTTTCCTATGTTCATCAGTCTCTGTCAGTTCAGCTCGTAGCAAGCTGTTCATCTGGGTCATGTACCTGTCTTGCTCAAGTCTGGCAAACAAATACAAAAATGTTTTTCAACAATAATCCTCCTCCAATGTGACAACTGATATCTCCTCAACACAAACAAATCTCCAAGTCCAGAGAGAAGATAGCTCCAATTCAGAGTGGAACCTTTTAGCTCTCAGGACAGGTAACCACTCACCACACACAAGGACACACACACACCACACAAACAACCACAAAAACAACCTGTGGAACACTACCAACAGAAACAGGGCACACACACAAAAACAAACCACAAGCACACAAAAGACTAAAAATTCAGCAACACAAATGACTCACAAGGTGAACAGCCTGCCACAACAGCAACATCTCACAAGCCCAAACAACATGAAAGACACATAGTCAAAAGGCTGCAAAGTCACAGACACCAGCGGTCAACCCCCTGCCATGAGCAGGCCACTACCCTCTGCACCATAGCACTTGAGGTACACAGGCGTCACCCACAGCACAAATATTCACTCCCATACATGAGTGACATTCTCAGTCCATCAAGCCTCCCTGGCTATGAGGAACATCACAGACAAGCCACGCTGTAAGAGCTCCCCAGCCACCTGACTGTGTACATGAACGGATATTGACATGACTCTGAGAGATGAAGAGTTTGTGTGATGATACCAAATGATTGTACATCCTCCCAAATAAACAAAGCATCTTATTACTAAGGTAGATATAAGTCACAGTGAGCAGTCTGAATCTCCTGACATGCCAAGCTGCTTAGCTGGACAGTATGTCAACCTGTCACCACAGCATGCTTGATAACCACGGCCAAGGCTTGCTGATACACCAATGCCTTTTCAGGCCTCATTTCATGCTTAAAACCTACTACTCACTTGGACACAATGGCAAAAAAGAGGAACCCTCTTTTTACAATGCCTAACAATAGCCAAAATGACAAAACCAAAACCTAAGGGTAAGACTATCCAAAATGAAAAACTAAACAAACCTGAAACACAGATGGAACCCTGAGGCCAGTAAGGCTGACACCCCACTCCCATCAGCCTCTGAAGGTGAACATGCTTCATGACCACAAAAGAGCACTGGATTTTTCATACAGGATCAGCCTTACCTCATATCATGCTTTCCTCCCTCCACCCCAGGAGGGAACATCAAAGGGAACTATCCATACAAACATTCCCGACCCAGTCACAAAGCATCTAAGGAGACAATATACTGAGACCCCATCATCAAACAGGCAACCACACAATGCTCACTTAGCTGACTGGAGTATGAATTCCTCAACAACAGAAATGCCACAAGGAGACTGGAAACAAACTAAGACACCCCACACCAAGACTCAGATACAACTCTTTATATAAACGGTAGAATTCAGAAACAAAGATTGAAAACATTACTACAGAACATTACTACAAGCCCACCAATACCCAAGCCTACAAATCAAAATGAAATGGGACAAAATTGGGCACACACAAGACAATTCACCATCATTCCAAGATTCCACCAATTCATAAAACAGGCATCACAACAACAACTGGACAAAAGCCAAACACAAAGAGACAGACAGGACCAGAAGCTACTCTCAACTGATGGTTCAATCAGGAAACCCTGCTCAATCCCACCCCACAGTGAAGACGATCAACCATAAATGCCTTCACAAAGCAAACTTCTGAAAAATCGCAAACTGAATCCTTATAAAACAAGGCCCCCACCAACCAAAACTGGGAAACCCCCAGGTATGCCCCCTTTGAAGTCCAACTTACAGCAGGAGGAGGAAGCTACTGACATTCAAAACAATCTCAAATTCCCCAAAGGGCTATTCCCCAAAAGGCAGGCCCAGCTGGTGGACTCTCCTTACAAAAATAAACTAACACCAACTTACAGCAGGGAGGACAATAGATAGAACCTAAGGCCAAAATCAACTATACTGGGATGAAACCCCCAATCAGCAAATCACTGAACTCCCAACTCAAAAATAATCCAAATACACTGAATGTGTAAAATTCTGACATGATAGAATCAGACAAGGCCAAGAAAGAGTCTCAAAAACAAACAGAAGTCAGCCACTTAACAAAATACAGCTAAAAGAATAAAATGAGGTGAACCCCATAAGAGCCCAGCTGACAGAGCAAAAAAGCTAAAAATCAGGTTGGATGGGATAATCAAGCCACTATTAGCCTAGACCCAAAGAACCTACCCAGATTCCCTTAGCCAGGGCGCAAGATTAATTTTTCAGAACAGTCGGGCCTGACATCAATGGTGTAAGCACAGTGATGAGGTCGTCAAAGTTCGGGAAGCCACATAACTGGGCACAAGAAGCCTCCCTAACAGCTGGATAATGGGCTCCAAAGATCTAGAAACCAGCACATATGGGCTGCATTACAAAGATGGTGCTTCACAAAGTTCTGCCAACTTCTTCAGATTCAGGTGACGCCAACAGCAGTTCAAAGCCTAAGCCAGTCTAATTACTGTTCCATGAATCAAGACATGACCAAGGACATTACCTTGCTCCTATCTTGACACTAAAACCACAAGGGCAAGCATGACAAAGTTGAACTTGGTGTACTTTACTGACCTTTCCAATTGACTCTCCTGGGTCATTGTCACGGGCAGTTGAGGCGTCCTAAAGCGACCCTTACAGCCAGAGCACAGACTAGCTCGATGGCATCAAAATGTATCACACAGCCCAGGCATCCAAACCCATATGTCAAAAAACCATGGTAATCCATTCAAAAACAGTTAAGAAAAGGGTCAGAGTTGCTGAGCGGACAACAACAGCCTCTCATTTGAAAGCTGTTACAGAGGTGGCATCAAGACTGGACTTGGTGCCCTGTCTTATTATTAAGTACCCTAGGAGGCATATGGGGAGAGGTAGGGGTGCCGTACTCGCAAAACACTTGGCCAATGATTGAGTAATGATAATTCCAGGGACAAATAATCAGGGACCCCATACCATAAGGGAATTAGAGCCAGCTCACTTGCCACAAGTAAATAAAGTGGTAAAAAATACTTTGTCATTTTGGGTGGGAAAAACTTCCAAAAAATGTAATTCTAGAATAGGCGTAATTAGGTGATCTGGAAAAGACCCATGCCCAGCCCACTCATTCATCAACAGTAACCTCTTGGGACCTCATCACTCAGATTGCCATCTTAGGACGGAAGACTGACTTAATTGCCCTTTGAAATAGGAAGACACATATGTCATACATCAAACCATTGTCATTCCTGTCACTCTGGAACTTCTAGCCAATGCATTCAGACAATTACCCGCTTGGGATCTGGATCATCTAGACAGATCACACGCCTGTGAGATGGGAAACCTCCTCACCACCAGGCCAAACATATCTGGCCTTTATGATATATGCTGCCCTCAAAAAAACTTAAAAATATAAACCTAGTCTTCGATCTGGAGAAGCCTCAGGTCAGAGACTGGCTCTGCCTGGACTGCCATGTTATGAAAAATCCTTCTGCTACGGACCTCGAGAACTAAAATCCATATCCATCCATCAGATCAAGCGAATACAACTGTTCAGTCATCTCTCGTGTAAATAGAACGGACAGACTCTACAGACAGATAACCTGAGGCTATACACTCACTCTGGATGGAGAAGTCCACACTAGGCTAGGCTTTCACTGACCATATTCAAGAGATGAGACGAACCTAAGATCTAAACAATCATTTTGTTTATTAGCTGTGCAATATAGAATTACTTTCTTAATAATAAGAGACACATGTTGGTCAAAAATTTGGTCACTTTCTACATAAGTTCCTAAATCCCGTTCAAATGCGCCAACTCTTAGAGGTGTACTGTTAATGTGGTAGTTCCCTGGTACAGATGACTTCGCAAAGCATACAATAATGCATTTTCTGGCATTTAGCTTCAGTCCATGAGTTAATTATTTGGGACAAACTTTCCTGCAGGATGAAACTTAGGGACTGCTCTTAGCTTGCAGTCATCTGTAGCTTTAGTCAGCCAGAGCCCTTAGGTATTGTTTTTTACTTCAGAAAAGGATATGCCAAACACAAGAGCAAATTAAATCAAATGAAGCATCCTCAAAATAAAATAAGCAACATGATATGTACTCAAACTGTGTGGATTAGAAGCAGGCTACGGTGTGATAACTTTAGCATCTCCTGAAGCATGGCAACTACCTGGAAGACAGCATCATTCTGATAAATTAAAAGATTCAATAAAAGAACATCATGTCCCAAGACTCATAGGAATCTTTAAATCCTTATCAGAGGGAAGAAACGTCAAATGCACTATTCTATCTATTCAATATCTGGCAAAACATTCTTAAATAAACCAAGAGAACTTCGATAATGCTTTAGATATCATATGGACAGCATGATGGTTCAGTGATAAGGTTTCTATCTTACAAGCTATACTTCTCAACTTCTAAGCATTAGAAATCGTAGATCTGGCAGTTGAAACTCATAGCAGAGAGACACAGAAACAGCAGCACATTTTACTTTTTCACAATACAAGGTTTTCAAATATTAGACTCTATGAAGCTGGTAATAGAGAATCTTAATACAGGCATAGTTTCTTATATAAGGTATGTACCTATAAACAGTCCTGACTTTATGAGGAACATCAGTAAATCTTGGAGTAGCAAAGCCAACTCTGTGGACCAAAATCACAGCAGATGAGAGGTATGCTCATAGCTATAGCTCTGAATTGTCCAGATTTTCACAGAATGTCCTGGTTTTGCTCTCATATTTTTTGGTCTGTTCCTCATAATATTTGTGGTTTAATGGCAAATTGAGGATTGAGGTCACTGAATAATGACAGATATTTGGGGTTCAGACTTCATATCCTTCAAAAAACATGCTAATGCAAAACCTTTTATTCTGTCAGCTTTCTGGGTTTGTAGCAGTTTTGGTCCTTTGTCTCCCATTATTTTTGCTTTTGCCTATATTTTTTAAGCTAAGAGGTTGAGAGGTATGCATCACATCTATAGGACTCTGGGAGCAATCCTGACCTTTCTCCAGTGTCTGAGTGGAGTTTTCCATGTTTTCTCCCTATATTTACATATTTTTTCCAGGTATACTAGCTAACCCCCCAAAAATACTCCTTGATTGGTTCTGATAACTGTCCATATATGTGCGTTGTATTTACCCTGACCCTGTGACACTATGCATGGCTAAAGGGTCCAATGTGCCTAGTTAATAAAGAACTTAAAAATATATTTTTACAGCCAACTAAAACATTTTAGAGTTGCAACAGGATCCTAGAACACAGATTCCCTTAAGACTTCAAAAATCTTTACTCAAGGGCACAGAAAGAAAGGGGGATGAAGCATATCCACTCCTAAAACACTGAACTAACTACAAAACTGACTTCTTAAGCAAACAGAGAACATCTCACTTAGCTTTCTACAAACTACTAAAAAGACAGATTATCATTTCAGGTGACTTCAGCATCAACTGGAAGCTTCCATCCATTAAACAGTCACATCTTTCAATGCTAACTTAAGGGCTTGATCAAGTCCATCAAACTACTCTGACTTAGTTGTCTTATCTTTCCCTCACAACAGTGCTGCAGTTCCAGTCATTTCAGATAACTTTAGTGACCATCGACCTATCTTCATTTGCTTGTGTCACAAAATTCAGAGAAACTACCACACGACCTTTCTGAGAGCACAATGAATCTTAAGCCCTCTGACTTTGTCAATGCTATTTACTAACGTGACCAGTCAAAATTATTCACTTTGCAATTAGTGCTTTGCCCTCGTAACCAAACCACACCAACCATGGGTAAATTCAGCATTGCCTACACCCAGCCATGGGTTATTGCTATATTGTAGGACTATGTCTTGTTGTTTTGGCACTATTAACTAATAGTACTGTAGTGTTGCCTGGTGATTACTGTATTGTTATAGTATTAAAAGCTACTGCTCAGCTGTACTGCACTAGAGAGTACAGGGTTACCTTTCTGATATACTTTTACTACATTGCTGACTGCTACACTGATGCTGCACCAGAAACTAGGCATTTCAATTACCTGTAACTATCACAGTTGGACTACCCATTGTTCATTGTTTTTACTAGCTAGTTAGAGACCACTTTAGCTACCTGGTTACATTTGCCACTATACTGATCTACATGTTCTGTCACTTTTACATTTCCTTTATGCACTTAGGACTACTGTAGTAGCCACAGCTCATGCTTTTATCCTTTAGTCATATCCCAGTTTGTCACCCTTTTCTAGTCCAGTCAATTAACTTTCTCTGTCTTATACCAAAAGTAAGTTAGTAATTTATCCTGTTTTGTTATACGCCTTTGTCTGCACTGGTCAATATTGAATGTCAGTCAGCTTCTGCCCCTACTGTAACTATCCTGCTTGCACTAAGTATTTTGGGACAGTGTAATTTCTGCCCCATGCTTCCAAAAACTCTCTATTGTTGCATTACAATGATTCAGCTGGTGAGAGGTGTGAACTTGGAGGCTACCTTCTCAACTCTGAATATATTCTGTAAGCACAACAAACACAGACCACTTCCACTAACCCAACAAATACTGATGTTGTAATGAGAACACTTCCTAAGTCTTCCAGTTTAAAGATTAAAAAAAACTCAGCCACTAGTTCACACAACAATATACCCACCTTCACCTTTGACATCTAGAGCCAGTATGCAAACCTCTAAGTGCCAAAATGTGTAGACTCAACGCTCTTATGGCCCTCTGAGACTACATCTTACCATTGGCAATGTTTTTAGTAATAGGTGACAAACTATTGTAAAGCCTACAGACACAACCCTCACCAGGATGGACAAAAGTAG
Source organism: Protopterus annectens (assembly GCF_019279795.1). Taxonomy (NCBI): domain Eukaryota; kingdom Metazoa; phylum Chordata; order Ceratodontiformes; family Protopteridae; genus Protopterus; species Protopterus annectens. Next base: position 960,009,420 of record NC_056725.1, read on the forward strand.
GGTGACAGTTGTCTTTCTGCAACCAGGATCAGGAGTGTAATAAAGGTTCTTAGAAAATGAGCAACCTGTACATCAATACTCTGACTGGAGAATGACCGTTCTCCAGCAGGGTATTAATGTATAAGTAATGCCTGGTTAAAAACGAGTCCGTCGCTTTATGGCAGCATATCAAGGTGCCGTGGATCTCAGACTGGAAAAAAAAAAAAATAACGGCTGCCATTATTTTGCACACATTAAGCAGCGGTTCTGCTGTTTACCGTGCGTAAAATGTAAAGAGAAAGACTGTGTGTGAGATCGAGAGAGTTGGAGAGAAAGTGAGAGCAATCATGTGTCACTGAATGCGTGCATGAATGCAGACGAGACGTGTGTGTGTGTGAGAGATCGAGAGAGAGTTGGAGCGATCTTGTGTGTGTGACTGTATGTATGAAAGCAGAAGAGACTGTGTGTGTAAAAGATCGAGAGTGAGAACAATGTTGTGTGACTGAATGGCTGTATGAAAGCAGCGGCGACTGTGTGTGTGAGAGACTGAGAAAGAGTGAGACTGACCTTGTGTGAGAGAAAGTGTGCATAAACGCAGTGGAGACTGTGTGTTTATGTATGTGTGTGTGAAAGCAGGAGAGGCTGTGTATGAGAGAGAGAGAATGGGCTCTCTGTAAAATTTTTTATTTACTTGTTTTTTTAAGCACTATATTATTTATGTATTTTTGATGTAAAATGCTTCCTCCAACACTATTAGCATATACTACAACAGTTATTGTATGCACAATCACCCAACAAGTAAACCAGCCATCAAAAAATATAATTCCAAGTAAAACAAAACACAGTATGGTAGCAGGAAGCACGGCACACATGAAGCGGTACTTAGATGGACCCTTAAGCTGAGAGCTGATAACGGATCAGGTTTGAATAATACGGTCTCTATCAGACCAATATTGATAAGAGGGGGTCTACTTAGGTAGGATATGTTTGGCAGTTGGTATAGTTTAACTTATAAGATGTTACGTCCTGTTTTCTATTATTTTATGTTTTAAAAATGTTTTATATACTGAAAGGAAGTTTTCCTTTAAAATGTGGTGTCATCTGAATGTAAGTAATTGATATATGCAAATGGGCACTGCTTTGGGATATGCTATTGGTGAATTCAAACTGTTTTAATTAATCATATGACTTTATATGATGTGCGCTTGTGTGTTTTATTATTACGGTCTGATGAAGCCAATGCCTATTTGGTGAAAGCGCTTACCGACTTGCAAATATTTTATTGAAGTGTTTTGAACTATCGAACAACCTTGTTGGATATTTTGTGTGTGCCATGCTTCCTGCTGCCATACTGTGTTTTGTTTTACTTGGAATTATATTTTTTGACGGCTTGTTTACTCGTTGGGTGATTGTGCATACAATATTTCTACTTATTTTGGTTACCCACGAGAGCATGGCGGAAGGTCGTGGAATACATGTGAGTGATTTATGCCCTAATACTTCCGGTCAAGATGGAATCAGGAGGGCAAATGGCCGAGCGGGTTAGCTTCAAGAAGGTGATAATCTGCTGCTTGGGTATAATGGAGAAATGGTGTTTGAAGGTACTGTTTCTGAAACTGAATACAACAGACAGTCATTTCATACACAGTTAAATCATCTTGAGGATGATTTGTTTAAGCTTAAGAGACTGCAACATCAATGCTATCATTTTGAGGCCTGTCTTCATCTTAGAGTGGTGCTGAGGGGCTTAAGGGTGTTGAAGATGCCTACGTATGGCATGCAATACCCGGAGCTTCTTATTAGATGGCAAATTTTGAACTTAGAAACCAGTTTTGGATATATGCACTTAATGAGTTTTTTAGACCTGAGGAAGACAACCTGATAGCTGCTATAGGTGAGCAGCAGGAAGCATTATATGCTTCGTATCCATCAGTAATTACTAATAAGGCTATTGGAGGGATCATTGATAGTGTGTCAATGTAGGATAGAAGGCTGGTTAGTCAAAAGAAAAAGAGACCGGATAAAGATTTGTCAGATTTTAAGAAGGGACACATTTTTTCATGGCCAAATGAAGATCACAGGGCCTCTCGAGAAGTGTCTCAGAGTACTGTAATTAAGGCATCCTATGGAAGAAATGCCGCTGGGCCTACAGTATTACCCATAACTGAAGTAGGGATGAATATTCCTTCATCTGGAGAATGAATGAGGGATTCACCTGAGGTTGAGGGTGATGTGGACAGGGCATTAATGTGGATACAGTGGATAAAACACAGGGTGTGGTTGTGCGATGGAAAGAGCAGACAGACCCATTACATCAAGGGTTTGCTTGACCACCTTTTACAATTCGACAGAAGAGGGACAGATCCATGAGTCGTTCGTGGAGTCGTGGGCGTATCAAGAGGAAGGGCTCAATGGGAGCTGTGAGTTATCCAATTATCAAGAAGATGTGGGAACCACACAATCGTTAGTTTTAAACATCTCAAAGAGACCACTGACTGAAACTGAGACTGGGGTATTGGGTATGTTATTTATTCCTGCACATGCAGCGAATATATCTGATTCCATTATTGATCTGAGGATATTTTCAAGAAATGTAATGCTGACACTAATGTATGAGAATACACAATAGCAGTGCAGATTTAAAACAATGTGGCTTTAAAATGTTTAGTAGTATGGTATCAACGAATCTTCCAATTCTTGAGGCTTTTTGTAAGATTTGTGAACAGGATTTATATAGGTTGTTTGATACTAAATCAAATGGCAAAAAAATGTTTTAATATGACTAGGAATGAGGAAGAAGTGCTTAATACAATACGGAATTATACTTCTATAGTAATACACCCAGAAGATAAAGGTGGCATGACAGTTGTCATGGATAGAAGTTTTTATTTTGATTCTATCAATAATATGTTGAGGGATGGAATGGTATATGAAAAGGTAGACATTAAATGTATAGACAATCTGATAAAAGAAATGCACTATATGGTGAATGACTATATGCTGAGTTTTTACATTACGATCGAACTAGCAGAATACCTCACGGGTGAATCCCCAGTCATACCCATGTTTCAAGGACAGCCCAAGAGTGCACAAGGATCCCAGAACACCCCCTTTCAGGCTTATAGTAGCTGGGAAAGGATGGATTACTGAGCCTTTTTCTGTTTTTATTGAAAGGCAAGTTAGGCCTATTTTGGATAAGTTCGATACTGTACTGAGGGATACCAAACATTTCTTACACAACCTATATGGATTTATGGAAAGCTATAATAGAACGCGTGATTATATGTTAGTCACCTTAGATGTAGTATCTTTGTTTATAACCATACCAAATATTGAAGGGGTTGAATATTTACATAGGAACCTGATTAATCAGAATGAGTATGAACATAGGCTTGTGGAGTTGACATCTGACTTTATGGATGTGGTACTCAATAATAATATATTTGTGTTTAACAACTGTCATTACAAACAGAAACATGGTGTGGCAATGGGGATATACTGTACCAACAGCTACGCTAATACCATAATGGCACAATGGGAATTGGAGGAGGTACTTGGACTGGAGTTGTATTTGCAGAATGTGCATTTTTACCGTTGTTTTGTTGATGACATTTTCCTGATATGGGGAAGGACCTCAGAAGATTTAGAACGATTTGTACTAAAGTTGCATAAATCTAATGCTTTTTTGAGATTTACTTATAAATGGTCATGTAAGTCAATGGAGTTTCTTGATGTGCTAGTAAGTGTCCAGATTATACACTTACTACTAGTTTGTTTAGGAAGAAGTGTTATAGGAACTCGATACTTCATAGGAAGAGTATGCACCCAAGAAGGGTGTTTAATAACATAATAAAAGGCCAAGGCATGAGAGTTTCCCCGACTACATAATGTGGCTCTGGACTATAGGGGTGACCGTGAGACCCTTTAGAGAGTCACTGAGACACAGAGGTTACAGGGATAGTGAAGTGGATCCCATTCTATCAGAGGTTGATTCTATGAGAGATGGGCGAGCCAAGACATATTTTTCCTCTTTTCATGGTTCAGCTATAGCATTAAAGAGGTAGTGAAAAGTTAAATGATTCTATGGGCAGGGTCAAAGTTTCGATGGCTTATACAGTAATGTTGATGCTGTTAATGAAGTATTTTAGAATAATTTACATCTTTTGTTGATGGATGATAAAATTAGTAGAGTGGTGGGGATACTCTCATGTTTGGATTTAGGAACTGTAAGTCACTTAAAATGATGCTATGTTATCCAGAAAAAGGGAAGATGGTTATGTGATAAACAATATGGGACCTACTCTTGTGGTTTATATACAACTTCTGTGGTCTAATAGACAGTGATGCCACGTTTATGGGCTCTATATTACATAAATGAAGTTTCAGAACTTTGAATACCATATAGTCGACACCATATGATCAAAGTTCTGAAACTTCAAAACTATAACAAAAAAAAAAAAAAAAAAAAAAAGAAAAGTAAATTTAAAGTGTTTTAGCAGGGGGCAAGCTCCCCTGCACCCCCCCACTCTTAAATATACCAACTCTGAGATCATACTTTGATGGAGAATTGCGCGGAAAGGTAAGATTTCCCTTTCCTATACAGTAGTGTGATCTTGGAGTTGGTATACTTGAGTAGCGGGGGGGTGTGGAGGGTGCGGGGTTGCCCCCCTGCTTAAAGCATTTAGTTTTGTTTGTTTAGGGTTTTTTTTTTTTTTTTTATAGTTTCGAAGTTTCAGAACTTCAATTATATGGTGTCGACCATATGGTACTCGAAGTTCTGAAACTTTGTTTATGTAATATAGACCCACGTTTATGCACCCAGATTTTAACAGGAGATATAGATTCAGTGTAAGGGCAACTTGTACTACAAACCACTTGGTATATTTAGCACATTGTGAGTGCTGTAAAAGATTCTATGTTGGGAAGACAGATCGAACCCTTAAAGAGTGCATGAGGGAACACTCCTATAGTATAAGAACAGGAAATAATATGAATGCACTTGCTAGACATGTGGCAGCTAGTGATCGAATTCATCAATTTAGGTTTAAGGTTATACAAACGTTACAAGTGAGTGCCAGGCTGGGGAACATTGAGAATAGGACTAGTGAAGCAGAACTTTGATGGATCCGTAAGCTGGGAGCTGATAAAGGATCAGGTTTGAATAGAACAGTCTCTATTAGACAGATACTTGATAAGAGGGGTCTACCTAGGTAGGATATATTTGCCAGTTGGTATAGTTTAACTTATAAGATGGTATTGCCCTGTTTTTTATTATTTCATGTTTTAAAAATGTTTTATGTACTGAAAGGAAGTTTTCCTTTAATATGTGATGTCATCTGAATGCAAGTAACTGATATATGCAAATGGACACTGTTTTGGGATATGCTATTGGTGAATTCAAACTGTTTTAATTAATCATATGACTTTATATGATACATGCTTGTGTGTTTTACTATCATTATGGTCTGATGAAGCCAGTGTTTATTTGGTGAAAGCACTTACCGACTTGCAAATATTTTATTAAAGTGTTTTGAACTATCGAACAGCCTTGTTGGATATTTTATGTGTGCCGTGCTTCCTGCTGCCATACTGTGTTTCATATACTACAACATATTTAAAACATTAGGCGGAGGAACTATTTTACATTAAAAATATGTATTAAAAAAAAAAGCAAGTAAAACAACAATTTTAAAGTGTGCCCATTCTCTAAGAGCAATAATGCCCTCCAGAGAGTGTGTTAATGTGTAATTAACGCCTTTCCAGGGCCAGCGGCATTGGGCCTCATAACACCCCTGGGCGGCATTAATTATACATTAACACACACCCTTGCCAGGCATTATTGTTTGCTTATATCCCTCCTTCCTGCCAAATGGAATTATGACCTGATAGCGGTCCATGTGTGAGTGGATGACCTTCGGCATCTATCCAGAGGGCCATGCAGAAGGATATGATTAAGCATGTTATGCATGTATCTGAGACAAGGAAAACACTGGACCTGAGTGGCATTATGCCATCCCTCAGAATGATGCCAAAATGCAAAGATAATTGCCTTTAATAATTTGCTATGTAGCTTGCATCATTCTAGGGGATTACAGTATGTGTCAGTTTGAGATGAGATGGCTGACGAGCCTTCCTGCTTTGCTAGGAATAGTCTACACCTCTCTTATCAAGGCTTTTGTATTCCAGTTAAAACCTTTGCTGCCTGTACAACAGTTTTTACGCACAGTCCATCTGACGGACATGTCTAAACTAGTAAATTACAATCTGGAACACATTAATGTAGCTCTACACATTGCCAGGAGTCTTAAAATGGTAAAACTTGAGTCTCTACTGCAATGTGAACACATTCTTAAATGTATAGTTATACGGACATGGTTTCAGAGCAATGAAAGCACTCCCTCTATTCCAGAGTAGAATGCCTATCACACTTCCTTCAGATCTATTGGCCATTGTGGGGGAGTATTAGCATTTGTCAACGATATCATCCACATCTGAACTCCTGGAAGTACAAATCATCATAAACAAGACTAACTTCCACTTCATACATAGCTGTGGAACACCATCTATGTTCCCTTCTGATCACCATAGCCATTTCTGAAATTCCCATAAACCCACCACCTTTTAACTGAAGGACTTCAACTATTCATCAATATCAATGAAACTGGCTGATTTACACTGCCAATAGTCATCAGTGACAGCACTTCCTTGATGTTATAAATGCTTTATTTTATAAATATTTACCCTTCCTACTAGGGATCCCAATATCCTTGATCCAGATATCACAAATATGGCCACGTCTTGCACATCCCCATATGCATCACCATGCCTTTTTAAATCAGACCATAATTTAGTGAGTTTTTAGTTTAAAAATAGTGGTACTTCCCCTGTAAATACCTCAGTGTTTAGGGACTTCTTAAAAGCAAGTCTTCTTCAGTTACTTGATGACTAAATAAATTCAACTGTAACTCTCCTTCGATGGCCCCCCACTGCTAAAGCGGCTGCCAATGCCTTCTACTCCCACATAAACAGATGCACTGTGAGGCAATCCCTGTCTGCATCAAACATAAAGAGAAATTTAAAAACAACCCCCTTTGGTGGAATACCAGGATAAATAAATTATCTAACAAAGAATTTGCTTAATGCTTATATGAGATGTCATTCAACCTAACTTAAGAGCACACACAAGCAAACAGCTTAAGGGAACAATTAGAAAGCTCACAGCTGAGTATGAATTTAAAATAGGCACGAAGACCGAAGATAATTATAAATCTTTCTTGTAAGGAAGTTAGGTAACACCCAACTAATGTTTGGAACTTGTCCACAATAAGACTGCACACACTGACATAAAGGAACAAGCTAACAACTTAGCTAACAAAACTAGTAGAAATTTTACACCATCCACAGTTATAGTTATTCCAAAGTTTCTACAACCTCATCCACTCACTTTAATTACTATGAAACAACTTCTCTCAGCCCTTTTAAATACTACAACCAGCTCATTCATGGGCCCTTATAACATATTAGGTTGCCTTAGTATCTGTGCCAAACATGGCTTATCTGAACCCTTACTTAACCTCTTTAATCTAAGACCTTTCAATGGTTACATTCCTGAAGTCTGAAAAACACCCACTGTAATACCATTAGACAAGGTTGGCCCAATCACAGACCCTGGTAACTATAGACCCACTAGTCTTACTAGCCTCGTATGTGAAGCCATGGATCATATTATCTCACAACTCCTTAAACGGAGCATTGAAAATCTCTTAATCCTTAACCCTCATCAATTTGGTTTAGTCAAAGGAAGATCCTGCCTCTTTAACCTCATTAATTTCTTTAAAAAAATACCAAAGCACCGGACAGCAGCTATGGATTGCATACATCATATCTAGACTTGGCTAAGGCCTTTCACAGTATTCCCCAAGTATTTCCTTAGTACATTATACTCATGAACAGTTAATTTGTGTGAAGATAAGTTCCATACTAGACCTTCTTCACATTGAAGAAGGCCCTCTTTATATTGTATGAACTAGTTACAGTACCTTCGTGCTTGCGCCTCTGCTCCAACTCTGTCCCCTCTGCTGCGCCTGAGTCCTCTGCTCTTCTATTAAGAAACGATATACTGACCTGCTTAAACAGTATGACTCAGTTCTGTTGGATAAGCATCTGACAGATATTATGGACTCACTGCTTATACATGAAAGGAAGTTGCAAAAGATTAAAATGAGGAAAGTAGTGCAAGATCAGCGAGATTTCACACAAGGAAATTGTGAATCTGGGCCAAGTAAACAGGAGACCAAGAATTCTGCATCGGAAGGTGGTGTGGTAACCATGACTACAGAATTGGTATCTACATCAGCATTGTGAGAGGAAGGATTCAAGAACTGGTAATGATGCAGAACCAGAAGTTATAAAGCATTCTGAGCCAGCCGTTGACTTGGGAGCCAGGAAGAAGACTGTGCAGGTTACAGAACAGGTGCACAGGTTGCTCTCCGAGGTTTTGGGAAAAGAAAAACAACCGGAAGGCTTTAATTGAACTGTGAGCTAGTTCTAAAGCTCCTTTAGGACAGCAAAGTCGTTTTTTTCCTCTGCCAGTAAGAGAGCAGAGGACTCAAGTGCAGCAGAGGGGACGGAATCGGAGCAGAGGCAAGCGCAAGCAAGAAGGTACTGTAACCAGTCCGTACAATATAAAGAGGGCCTTCTTCAATGTGAAGGTCTAGTGTGGAACTTATCTTCACACAAATTAACTGTTCATGAGTATAATGTACTAAGGAAAGGACTGTCATTTATACCTACAGGTAATTCAGATTTTACAGATGTGGTGTTTGATGTAAAAATGTTTACTCGCAATTTAACTCTGAAGTTAATGTTCAATAATGTAACTGATACACCTGCTCGTACATGTCGTTTTAATTGTTGTAGAAAGCCGAGTGTGTTTATTCCTGTTATGAATCCCTTGATAAATGCATTTAAAAAACTATGTATTGAAGACATATACAAGTTAAATTTATCTAATGATAGTCTGTGTAATAAAAAGAAGAGATATAATTTAAGTAAGAATGAAGCAACGACATCAAAAGACTTAGAAAGGAATATAAATAGAAGACTTGCTGATAAAGGAGGACCACTTGCAGTATTGGATAGGAAGTGGTACGATGATACAGTGCTAGATATGCTGAAAAATATTGATTTTTGTGTGAAAATCAACAATAGGGATGTTAGTAAGTTAATAGATGGAGTAAAAGCTAAGGTGCAAGCATTGTTTCTTGAGCAGTTAATTGACAATGAGCTACTGAAATACTTATAACAATGGATGTAGTTTCTTTGTTCACTGTTATCCCTAACAGCCAAGGGATAGTGAATACTGAATATTTTTTGAAAAGATTTTCTGAATACTCAAATGATAAGGTCTCTTTAATATGTAGACTTTTGGATATTGTGCTTGAACATAATGTTTTCTTGTATGGTGAAACAGCATTTAGACAATGCAATGGTGTAGCTATGGGCACATCATGTGCCCATAGCTACGCCAATACTGTTATGGCGGCATGGGAAATGGAACACCTTCTTGATGGACCTTATGGTACACAGGTCCTGTTTTTCAGGAGATTTGTAGATGATCTTTTTATAGCATGGCGTAAGGGAAGTGTTGGCTTTTCTCACTTTGAAAAGTACCTCAATGAAAGTACAGATTTCTTGAAGTTTACGTCAAAATGCTCTGATTTGGAAGTTGACTTTTTGGATGTTACAGTTAAGAAAATAATGTAAATGGGAAAGTTTATACAACACTATACAGGAAGAGCTATCATGTGAATCATCTGTTACAGAAAGATAGTATGCATCCATCCTATACGTTTTAAAATGTAGTACGTAACCAAATTTTCAGAGACTCAATGTTAAATGCTAGGAAAGTTGACTTTCTACAAGCAGAGACAGTGACTGAGGAATTGAGAGAAAGGGGCTATAATGAAGGAATGATTCATACTGTAGTAGATGTCGCAAACATGAGGGACACTAGAGCTAAACCCTATTATTCAAATGGTGAAAGACAGAAGTCTAAGGATGTAATGAGGCAGGGTAGGAATAAGTTGAAAGTACCCTTAAGCTATACCAGTGATGTTAATAAATATATGGACATTATTCGAAGGCAGTGGAATATTCTGACTACTGATTAAAAAAATAGCTACAGTGGTAGAAAATGCACCTAAGTTCCTATTTAAGAACAGAAAATCCTTGAAAAGGAGATTGTGCTATCCTAAGGGCAGGCATTATGAACACAGAGACATACCTTGTAGTAAATGTTCTTTTTGTAGTGAGATAGATACTAGTTCAGAATTAGACCATCCTGATCAAAAGAAGAAGTACAAGTTTAAAGTCAGTGCCAGATGTGAAACTAAACATATAGTTTATCTTGCTCATTGTTTAAGCTGTAGGAAATTTTATATTGGGAAGATTGATAGGTGTTTTAAAGACAGGATTCGTGAACACTTGCATCACATTAGTAAAAGGAACAAAGTTAGCGCCTTAGCCAAACATGTTATTAGTACAGATTCATTGCATGTTTTTAAGTTTATGGCAATAGGCAGGATTTATCCAAGTGTAAGAGCAGGTGATATACGTAATCATACCGAGGAGTTAGAAGCAACTTGGATAGCTATATTAAGGGGGGACGCAGGACATGACCTGAATGACCATGTCCCCCTAAGACCTAAACTTAAATCAAGACCTTTGTTTAGGTAATTTAAAGAGTATTTTTTAAATATATTTTTTGGTTTATTTTTAATAAAATGTTTTACTGTATTGGAATTTTTCTGATGTAATGTCAGTATCATCTGATGAATAATGAGTAAAGTCATGTGATTTGTAAATGGGTGCATAAAAGGAGGGGGTCTTTTTATGTTACTTAAACACCTGATGAAGCTGTTTGTGAAAGCGCTTGTGCAGTTTGTACTGTGAATAAACCTGAATTTTACACTGGAGAGAACAGCCTTGCCAGAGTCCGTCTGTTTATTCTTGCTACCTGGACTTTGCGTTTATTTGGACACATGTATCTGGTTGTTGGAAGTATTTTTTGTTTGTTTTAGTTTAAGAAACACATTATTTGCTTTCCTCATGTATGGGTGAATGAGAGAGAGAGAATGGAGAACAGTATGGTGCATCTTTCTTTCTCCTGGAATTGTATTTATGCATATGAATGAAAGATGTGGACAGTTTATGTAATAATTAGAAGTTATTTACTTACCATACCTTACCATCTGTGTTGTCTATTCTCATTCCTCACTATTGGGTTACAGATCTGATTCGGCCACAGTTTTTCAGATTTGGATCCTAGTCTCGAGCTTCTCCCTCTACCCATAATGCCCTTCACTCTGCAGTTTACTCAGATTGAGTTTCCTGCCTTATTGCCTACTGGATAGAGAGACAGTATAGAAAGAAAGATAGAAATCAGTGGCTCAAACTAGGAGCGTAAAAGTTCCTATAAATCAAAAAGATCCGGGATGCCTGGGATTAAAGGTTAGGAAAAATGAAAATGGACAACACAGATGCCAAGTTATGGTAAGTACATAACTTCTAAATATGATGTTGCCCTTTTCATTCTTCCTCACTACAGGGTCAGAGTCACCAGCTACGTTACTCTTGGGTGGCCTTAAGGAAGGATATGCCAGAGCACTGTCAAACCAAAAGAAGCTTTACATCTGGAGACAATGTCCAATTTATAATGTGTCACAAAGGATCGAGACATTGACCAAGTAGCTGCAGCACATATATTATCAACGGACACTCTGGAGGAGAAAACAGATCATGTACCCAACAGATGATGTACCCATAAATCTAGTAGAATGTGCTTGGGAAGGTGAGGCAAGTTCAGTCCATTTTTTGAATAAATTAGTGAAACACAGTCAGTAATCCATTTAGTCAATGTAACTTTGAAAATTGTTTGACCTAGGCTGTTTGGTGAGAAAGAAGCAAATAGTCAGTCAGACTTTCTACACAGTTTTATCCTATGAAGGTAGAACCACAGCTGTCTATGAACATCAAGCAGGTGCAAAATATATTCGCCCTTGTTAGAAAAATTTGGAAAGAAGACTGACAACTGAAATGACCGGTTTATATTAGTCTCTGTGGCTACCTTAGGCATAAAAGATGGATTGGTACAAAAAGATACACTATCTTTATAAAAAATGATGTAAAGCGGTTTTGAAGATAAGGCCTGAAGTTTGGAAATAATTCTGGCTGATGTGATAGCTACCAAAAGGATGGTTTTCCAAGAAAGGAATTTCTTTTCAGAATAATTTGCCGGTTCAAAGGGTTTTTGCGTTAGTCCTTGAAGAATAATAGTTAGATCCCACTGTGGAGTAGGATCTTTCATCAAGGGTCTAAGCAGAAAAATCCCTTTCATGAATGCCTTACAGTATTTAGACGTAGCAAGGGAACCATAAACATCTCCTACATGAAAATTAGAAATGGCCGCCATCTGATGTTTTATAGTGGAAAAACTAGCCTCTTCCTTGAAGAGAGAAGTAAGAAAGAGAAGGATGGCTGAAACTGGGGATGAGAAAAGATCAATATTCTCTCTGGATATCCAAATGGCAAATCTTTTCCACTTGCTTTGGTACACTTTTTTTTAGTAGAGGCTTTTTGGTAAGCTAAAACTATGTCCTTAACAGGTGAAGCAAGCCTGGACCTTGGTAGAATTACTGGAAAAGGAGATACCAAGCGGTCAGTTTGAGGGGGGTAGACTGGGATGTTGATCCCTTGATGGATGATGGAGGAGGTCCTGTCTGGGTTCCAGAATCCATGCGGGATATTTCGGTTGAGATCACAGAAAGAGGAACCATACCTGATGAGGCCAGTAGGGGGCAATGAGTATTACTGAAGTATTCAGCCTTTTGGCTTTCTGCAGACACTTCGGGATCAGAGGTCGTGGGGAATACGCATAAAGGTGACTGGAGGGCCAATTGTGAACTAAAGCATCCCTTGGGGACTCCCCCAGAGGGTGGATCAGCACGAACTACTTGCTGCACTTGTTGTTTTGGGAGAAGCAGAGAAGTCGCAGCAAGGCTGGCCCCAATGGCTGAAAATCATATTCGCCACTGACTGATTGAGAGACTACTCATTAAGGGTTAGAATGGACCTGCTAAGTTTGTCTGCTAGAACATTTGTTTTCTCTGGTATATTTGATCTGAAGATACCACCCATTCCTAGACCTCCATGGTCTTTTCTGCATAATGGTTATGAATGGTTTCCTTCTTGTTTCTGATGTACCAGACTACTGACATGTTGTCTCTGTGTATTGCAATCGTCCTAAAGGGAAGACTGTCCTGAAAGGATTGCAACATTAGAAGAACTGCTATCATCTCTAGGATGTTGATATACAATCTGGTCTCTGAGGAAGACCACATGCTTTGGGCAAAATTTCACTCTAAATGCTCCCACCCCCACCGTCAGTTGGGAAGCGTCTGTGGTCACTGTGGCTGTGAGGGGAGGATGAAAGAACAGCTTGCCCAGGAACAGGTCGCCAGAATGAATTCACCATAGAAGATGTCATCTGAAAACTGGAGTTAACTTGACAGGAACAGATAATTTCTGGTAAAGAATAGACCACTGAACAGCCAAGGTCCATTGCAGGACTCGCAAAGAATCTTGCTGAGGGTACTTGTACGATGGCAGCTGAAATGCAGCCTAGAGCTTGAAGAATGAGTCTCACCGACAGAGATAATAAAGACATTATGTCCCACACTTGGTTTCTCAAGGACATTATGCAATGAGGAGACAAAGAAGCTATCTGGTGCATTGTATCTAGAAAGGCACCGATGAATTCCAACCTCTGAACTGTAGACAAGTTCGATTTGGCAAGATTTACAGTAATGCCCAGGGAGCTGAAGATCTGGAACAAACAGCCCCTGGCCTCATGTAGTTGATGCTGGGTTGGGGCAGTTAGAAGTCAGTCTTCCAAATATGGAAACACCTGGAATCCTTTCAGTCTCAGGTGAGCTGCCACTGCTGCCATGCATTTGGTAAACACCCTGGTGGCTGTGGGTGAGTCCAAAGGGCAGAGCTCTGAATTGGTAAGGAATGGCTCGCAGCCTGAAGCACAAATAACTTATGGAGCATGTGTCTATTTTGATGTGATAGTATGCATCCTGAAGGTGTATCGAGCACATCTAATTGTCCTTGCGCAACAGCGGTAGAATGGACTAAACTGTAACCATCTGGAACTTTGAATTTATATTCTGATGTAGATTGCTCAGCTCTAGAATGGATCTTGGGTCCTCCATTTTCTTTGGCATTAAAAAGAAGCGGGAGCAAGTTCCAAATCCTCTTTGTTCAGTTGTGACCTCTTGGATGAATCTATTTTGCAGCAATTTTTGAATTTCCAGTAATGCATGCTCCCTCTGACTGGGTGGTACATCAGGGAGTTTCTTTTGTTCCACTGCAGGTGGAAGGGAAAAGAATGTAATAATCTCTGGATATTATGGCTAGCACCCAGGAGTTTGTTGCCAGGTTGGTCCAGGTGTCTAGGTGCAGAGAACAAGACCCCTAACGGCCTCCAGAGGAGGACAGCCATGCAGCACTTCAGGAGTGCTGACAGGGCTCATCAGAGAAAGGTTCTCTGAAGCCCTGATTCTGCGGACCCCCTCTGCCTCTAGGGTGCATCTACCATTGAAACTTCTTCCTCCACCTCTGAAGTAAGAATTCTCGTGTTGATCCTGAAAAGATCATTGAGACTTTCAAAACCAAGTCTTCTTACCACCTCTCTGATTTTGGGGAAAAAATATGCTGAGGGGTAGAAAACTTGATCCAGAAGGCAGACAGTGTCTTTCTTTCCTGCTCACTGTGGGTAAGAGTCTCTGTGATGGATGGCCCAAACAAAGAGTAGCCATCAAAAGGGGCACTGACAAAGGACTCCTTGAAAGGTTCTGCAAGGTCACAAAGCCTCATCCAGGCATGTCTTCTGACTGGAATACCTGAGCTAGCCTCCCTTGAGGTATCCTCTGCTGAATGGGAGATGAGTCTCACAGAAGAACTGTCACGGACACAAGAGTAGCCAACTGGGGAGATACATTCTTGAAGTCCTCATCAGACATGGCCTCTGCGAGACAGTTGGATAGCTCCTTGACCAAATCTCTCTGCAACTGTGTGAAATGTGCCAAGTAATTTAATGATCTCAGCGCAAACATAACTTAGGTGTAAATGCGCTTACCAGACCTGTCCATCGCTCGAGACTCCCTGTTCAGTGGCTGGACAGAGGAGCTCTGATCAGACAGCTCTTTCTTGGTGCCTGCTGCTACAACCACAGCATCAACAGGGACACTTCTGGACCAATGAAGTCCGTCTTTCGGGGGGGGGGGGACACAAGAAATTTGTCTGGGTGTTTGGGGATTGCCTCAATAGTGTCTGGCTCCTTCCAAGCTCGGCGGGAAAAGAGGTCAATGAGTTCATCTACCAGGGGGATCAACCAATACGTAGATGGGTCCACCCTGAAGGCCTCCAATAACACAGATTCAAGAGGAGGAGGTTGGGCCGACCAGCCACCTTAGTGCTTAATAATCTCCAAGAAGCCTCCAAAGGAGACATCCTCAGGTGATGACTGCGGGGATCCTTCTCCCTCAAGGTCTGTCTCCTTTGTGAGTGATTTCATTGGGAAGACAATGTGTCACTTTTGCAAGTTTTCTTCCAAGGAATCTCCTCTGTGGGATGTTCAGGGTTGGTATCAGAAGAAAAGCTCACTGCAGACTGACCCTGGACAGGGATGATGGGCTCAGCATTCAGATCCAGCAAAGGTCAAAGGGGAGGACTGCAGGCAAAAAAAGTTGGTTCTCTGTGAACAGAGAAGGCCCATTCCACAATCTGGAAAGCCAATGGACTGGGAGAAACTCCATCCATCTCCACGAAGCAGAAGTCATCGAAGAAGCGTAGACAGGAACCACAACAGACCTGTGGCCTATAGACAGAATTGGACCCGAGCTGTCGAGTGGAAAGGACAGGTCCGAGAAGGTCAGAACCAAACCCTCCCCCCCAGATGCAATGCCAACATCCCGGATTTGAGACCCACTCTAATCCAATGATATCAGAGCACAGCTGGTCAGGCTAGCTGTTAGAGTAGAGGAAGGGAGCTTCCTCAGATCCGCTGCCTACTCTCTTGAGTACCTAGGATCCAGAGACTCTGAAATCACTGGTCGGTAGGAGAAGGAGACTGAATCAGAGTAGCGGGAACACTCACAGATCAGACTGGGGATAGAGCTGACAACACACCATTTAGATTTGGGTTTTGAGAAACCTCTGCATCATCCTGTCCATTACCAACATCTGACAGACTCCTGGAGGACATATACAGGAGGCAACCAATGTAGGCCTGGAGTGTCTGGATGGGGTTTGAAGAAGTTTCAAGGGGAGTGTTGGAGAAATTGCCCTGATGGCAAACTCTGAGTTTCAGTCCTGACGCTCGGATCCAAGGTCTTTAAATCTGAGGTGGAAGAGGATAGCCTAGGAGAGGCAGTCACATTAGAAGTGCTTGTCGGATCCAAGGGGAGCACCTAGGATCCCATAGGGAAGAAGTGGACCTTGGATCGGACAAGTTTGCATCTGAGGTCTTTGCAGACATAGCTGGAGGCTCCGAGGAATCTCTTGGTGTCTTATGGGAGGTGTTTCTTTGGCTCCGATGACCCAGAAGGGCTAGCTGAGGGGGTTTGAGCCCCTGACGATGAAGACGAAGCAGGCAACAGTCCTTTTAAAATGAGTTTGTTCCTGCAATCAGCGATAACTCGAGGGTTAAATCCCTCACAAATCCGACAATCTGACCACAGGTGTTCTGATTTAAAACACACACATTTACTGTGTGCATTGGAATGGGGAATCTTATGCCCACATTCCGAACAGTGCTTGAATCTAGTAGGCTTATCACACATGATGAAGAAAACTAACTCCACACATCATTTAAAGTCCAAGATACACAGCTGTCACTAACAACAAGGGAAAGTTTCATACATGTGCGTGTGTATATGCACACACACACCACACATATATATATATATATATATATATATATATATATATATATATATATATATATCCATACACACACACACACATATATATATATATATATATATATATATATATATGTATATACATACATACATACATATGTACACACACACACACACACACATACATACATACAGTGGATATAAAAAGTTTACACACCCCTGTTAAAATGCCAGGGTTTTGTGATATAAAAAATGAGACGAGAATAAATAATTTCAAAACTTTCCTCACCTTTAATGTGACCTATAACCTGTACAATTCAATTGAAAAACAAAAAATCTGTTAGGGGGAAAAAATATAAAAACGTACAATAAAGTGGTTGTATAAGTGTGCACACCCTTAAACTAATACTTTATTAAAGCACCTTTTGATTTAATTACAGCAATCAGTCTTTCTTGGGTACACATCTGCCATCAATTAGAGAGACTCTGATTAACCCCAAATACAAGTTCAGCTGTCCTAGTAGGATATTCCTGACATGTACTCAGTTGCCTGCTGCAGCAAAGCCATGGGTTCACAGAGAGCACAAAGCATCAAAGGGATCTCATCGTTGAAAGGTATCCATCACGAGAAAGGTACAAAAAAAATTTCCACAGCATTGGATATACCATGGAACACAGTGAAGACAGTCATCAAAAAGTGGAGAAAATATGGGACAACAGTGACGTTGCAAAGAACTGGACGTCCCTCCAAAATTGATGAAAAGACAAGACAAAAACTGGTCAGGTAGGCTGCCAAGAGAACTACAGCAACACGGAAGGAGCTGCAGGAACTTCTGGCAAGTACTGACTGTGTTCTATGTGTGACAACAATCTCCTGTATTCTCCATATGTCTGGTCTATGGGATAGGATTGCAAGATGGAAGCCGTTTCTTACACAGAAAAACATCCAGGCCCGGCTAAAATTTGCAAAACAATACATCAAGTCTCCCAAAAGCATGTGGGAAAATGTGTTACGGTCTATGAGACCAGAGTTTAACTTCTGGCCACAATTCCAAAAGGTACATTTGGCACAAAAGGAACAATTTGCATCACCAAAAGAACACCATCCCCACGGTGAAGCATGGTGGTGGCAGTATCATGCTTTGAGGTTGCTTTTCTTCAGCTGGAACTATGGCTTTAGTCAAGGCGGAGGGAATTATGAATGGATCCAAATACCAGTCACTTTTGGGCCAAAACCTACAGGTATCTGCTAGAAAGCTGAAGAGGAATTTCACCTTTCAACACAACAATGACTACAAGCATACATCCAAATCAACAAAAGAATGGCTTCATCAGAAGAAAATTAAAGTTTTGGACTAGCCCAGACCTAAATCCAATAAAAAATCTGTGGGGTGACCTGAACAGGCTGTGCACAAGAGATGCCAATCTGACAGATGTGGAGAGCTTTTCCAAGGAAGAGTGGGTAAATATTGCCAAGTCAAGATATGCCATGCTGATAGACTCCTAATCAAGAAGACTGAATGTTGCAATTAAATCAAAAGGTGCTTCAACAAAGTATTAGTTTAAGGGTGTGCACACTTATGCAACCAGCTTATCGTACATTTTTTATATTTTTCCCCTAACAGATCTGTTTGTTTTTCAATTGAATTGTACAGGTTATAGGTCACATTAAAGGTGGGAAAAGTTTTGAAATGATTTACTGTAGTCTCATTTTTTTATATCACAAAAATCTGGCATTTTAACAGCGGTGTGTAAACTTTTTATATTCACTGTATGTGTATGTGTATGTGTGTGTGTATATATATATATATATATATACATATTTTTTTTTTTTTTTTGTTTAACAGCTCATGATAGGGAAATGGAAAGGCAGACGTGTCAACCATTGGAGAGAAGCAGCAGGAAGGAACGGTAAAGTAAAAAATTAGTCCCCAACGCCTGCGAAAAACTGAAGGGAGGGGGAGGAGAAGAATATGAGAAAAAAAGCACTAGAACAAAAAAAGAGAATAAATTTCCAAAGCAAAAACTTCACTTATGTCACCCAAGAAGAAAACTTTAACGAGACCAGGCATCTCCGTTGTACCAGCTAGATGGCAAACAAGATCCGAGGAATCTACAGAGTGTGTACGGCATTATGGGTAGAGGGAAGAGCTCAAGACTAGAATCCAAGTCTGAAAAAATGTGGCCAAGTTGGATCCTTAACCCAATAGTGAACAATGAAAAGGACAACATCAGATATTAAATATTTTGTACTGCAGGTATAGGGATTGAGTTTTGTGATGAGTAGTGAGTACCCTACTCTTACAAGTACAAGATATTTAATCATGCAAAGTAGATCCTTAAGAGCTTAACATATGTTCTAATTACCAATTCTTCTCTGTATTTTTAGACTAAATACTGTTTCTCATTCATTTCATTGGAGTGCATTAATTACACAGTTTGACCATGTATATATGCACCATGGATGTCTTTTTTCTGCAGTTCTAAGTTAATTCCCAATCTTTTAATGTTTTGTTCAGTTTACTACAGTAGTGCCATGAGGATTTCTCACTCCAGAAGATGACAGGATGGGGGAAGGAAGGGGGGGGGGGGTTTGAGGAAGAATGAAAATGGACAACAGAGATGCCTAGTTATGGTGAGTACATTACCTTTGTATCTGATGTTGTCCTTTTCATTCTTCCTCAACACATGGGAAGGAGCCCCCAGCTACATAAATCTTGGATGGCCTGCATGGAAGGATATTCTGGAGAACTGCTGAAATAAAAGCAGCTTTACTTCTGGAAATTAAGTCCAATTTGTAATGAGTAACAAAGGTATGAGCATTGGACCATGTGGCTGCTGCACAAATATCATTGATGGAAGTTCTTGACCAAAAAGATGAAGTGGTCACTGATCCAGCTGAATGGGCCTTATGTGGCTTCGGAAGAGAAAGACCTTTGCTGAGAATAAATCCAGGAAATGCAGTTAGTTATCCATTTGGCCAATGTAACTTTAGAAATGGAGATCCCATCTAGTAGGTGAAAAAGACAAACAACTGTTCTGTTTTTCTGAATTCTTTTGTTCTGTAAAAGTAGAAATACAATTGTCTACTGACATCCAAAGGATGTAACATATATTTCCCCTTTGTTTGAAAATTCGGGAAAAATACTGGTAAAAGAATGGTTTGCGTAATATATTCAAAATCCACTTTTGGTTTAAAAGAGGGATTGGTTCGGAAGGTAACCCTGTCTTTATGAAAAACAATGTAAGGAGCCTTCGATGAAAGAGGGTCTTATATTAGATTTTTGAAAATTTCATACAGCGAATCACTACAGGTCGACACCTAGTGATCGATCTATGAAATAATCGAAAATCTAAAAAAAAATAAATAAAAATAAAAACACAAACATAAAGGGTATAGGCAGGGGGGCAAGCCCCCCTGCATCCCCCACACCCCCCGCTACTTAAATATACCAACTCTGAGATCGCGCTACAGTGTAGGAAACAGAAATCGTGCGTTTCCGCACTGTAATGCACAAAAAAGTGCGATCTCGGAGTTGGTATATTTAAGTAGCGGGGGGTGTGGGGTGTGCAGAGGGGCTTGCCCCCCTGCCTACACTTTTTACTTTATGTTTCTGTCTTCTTATTTTTATGTTTTTAGATTTTCGATTATTTTGTAGATCAATCACTAGGTGTCGACCTATAGTGATTCGTTCTACGAAATTTTTGAAAATCTAATATAGACCCAATGAAAGAACCTGGAGTTCATAAATCCTTTTATCTATTTATTTAACATTTGTTTACTGGGAAAGTCTGACTTGGAACAAAGCCAATTTTCAGTGGAGACTCTGGTAGAAATGCTCCAGATACATATCTTTATGTGGGAGGAAACCGGAGTACCGGGAGGAAACCCATACAAATGCAGGGAGGGCATGCAGACTCCGCACAGAAGGCACTCCAGCCGAGAACTGAACCAAAGAACCTATTGCTGTGAAGCGACAACGCTACCGCTGCACCACTGCGCCATTCAATAGCTTAAGTAATAGTCACTAAAAAGGTGGTTTCCCAAGACAGATACTCTAAGCCAGTTTTGGCTGAAGAAATGTTTTTTGAATCAAGCCTTGCAGTACTTTTGTTAAATCCCAGGGAGGTGATAGATCTTTCACTGGAGGTCTAAGCAGGAAGGCGCCTTTTAAAAAGTTCTTACATAATTTGGAAGCAGACAAACAAGACTTGTTGTCCCCTGAATGAAAATTAGTTATGGCTGCCAACTGTAACTTGATTGTGGAAAAACTAGCTCCTTCTTGAAAAAGGGAAGCTAAAAAGTCTAGCACAGCAAAGACAGGGGCAGTGAATGGATCAACATTATTCTTCAGAGCCCAAAATGAAAATCTTTTCCATTTACTTACATAAATCCTTCTGGTGGAGCCTTTTTCTGAGGATAAAAGTACAGCGATTACAGGGAAGAAAGCCTGAGCTGTCTGGTTATTAATGGAATTGTAGAAACCATGCAGTTAGCTTGAGTGCTGGAATATTGGGATGTGCTATCTTTGGCGGATGTGTCAGGAGGTCTGGACTTGGGTCCAGTATCCAAGGAGGAAGGCCACAGGAAGGGAAATGACAACTGGCAAGGTCAAAAAAGAGCAATGAGAATGAGAGATTTTAAACCGACTGGCTTTCTGTAAGATTTTTGGCATCAGAGGTACTGCAGGATAAGGGTAAAGGAGACTGGAGGGCCAAATGTGGACTAGAGCATCTCTCAGTGACTCTCCCTGAGGGCAGATCAGGGCAAAATACCTATTGCACTTGTTGTAGGGAGATGCAAAAAATTTGCAGCATGGCTGGCCCCAATGGCAGAAGATTTTCTCTCCCACTGACTGAGACCACTTGGGAGGTATGGGAATGGACCTGCTGAGTTTATCTGTCAGTGTGTTGGATTTCGCCCTGAATATGTGTTGCTACTAGAAAGTGGATAAAGAGATCATCCATTGTCACACTCTCTTAGCGTCTCGACAAAGAGGGTAAAATAGAGTTCTCCCTTGTTTGTTGATGTACCAGACTACAGACATATTGAGGGTTTGAAATACAATGGTCCCTAGAGGGAGAGCATCTTGAAATGCCTGCAGCGCTAAAAGGACTGCCCTCATCTCCAGGACATTGATATGCAAATTGGTCTCTGGTTGGACCAAGTGCCTTGGACCTTCCTTCCTATGTCCAAGTAATGCCTCCCCAACAGGAGGTGTCCATGGTCATTGTGGCCAATGGGGGAGACAGAATGTGTTTTTTTGCATATCTGGGTAATTTTGACTAGAATTGACAGGGGCTGTAGAATAATATACCACTGAGCAGCTAGAGTCCATTGAAGAATATGCATGAAGTAATGTGCTAATGAACTAATACTATGGACGCTGCCATGAATCTTAAAGCTTGAAGAATAAGTTTGGCAGGAGGATCAGGGTAAGAAAAAAAATTGACGAATATGAGATCTGAAACTGCATACACATGTGTTGGTAAGGAAGCAATCTGATTTCTTGTGTTTAGATGGGCACCAATAAACTCCAGGCTCTGTACTGGTGTCAGTTTAGATTTGGCAATATTAAATGTTATGCCTACTGATTGACAAATCTGGAGCAAACAGCCCCTAGATTGTTGTAGCAGAATCATGGTTGGGGTGGTGAGAAGCCAGTCATCTAGATATGGAAACACTAGGAATTCCTGCAGTCTCAAATGAGCTGCTATTACTGCCTTACACCTGGAAAACAGCCTGAGGGCTGTGG
Source organism: Protopterus annectens (assembly GCF_019279795.1). Classification (NCBI taxonomy): domain Eukaryota; kingdom Metazoa; phylum Chordata; order Ceratodontiformes; family Protopteridae; genus Protopterus; species Protopterus annectens. The sequence continues at coordinate 960,032,143 of NC_056725.1, forward strand.
TGAGCCCAAATGTCAGGGATCTGAACTGGTACTGACAGTCTCCCAGCCAAAAGTGCAAATGTCTCTGGCAGCATCTATTTTGATGTGACAGTACGTGTTCTGAAGATTGATGGAGTGCATCCAATTGTCCTTGTGTAGAAGAGGAAGAATGGACTGAACCGTGACCATTCAGAACTTTGATTTTCTCAAAAACTGGTTTACATTACTTGGATCCAAAATTGTTCTCAGGTCCTCTGTCTTCTTTTCACTAAATATTTTTTTTTATTATTTCAAATAAGATGTCTTAAACATTACATGAAATAAAGATAAATAACATATTTACAATTCTAAAACATTACTAACTTCAAACCATTATATAACTATTTACATTGGTGTCTATGCAAATAACATTGAAATTCTATATAATATAGTTAGAAACATAAGGTGATACATCTTCTTCAATCTTTTCGAGTTTTTCCAGTACTTTCATCCAAGAGTAATAGTAAGACGTAGATCTTTTAGTTCTGTTCTTCACTGTTAATATTTCCATGTGAGCAACTGTTGTTAAAGTCTCAAATTAAGCCTCATTTTTCCAGTGTATAGTTATGATTTTACGTGAAATTGCCAATAGTGACCATAGGATTTTAGTGTCTTTTTTTGGTACACAGTTTGGAATAGGAGAGTTGAATAAAATTAAAGACTTTGTTAACTGAAAATTATCATTATAAACAGTCTGAAAAAATAGTTAATGGATTTCCAGTACATATTGAGACATATACATTCATAAAAAACATGCTGCCAATCTGCTTTTACCTTGGTATGGCATCTCCAACATTGATCTTCAATAGAATACATTTTGGCTAACCTATGTGGTGTATAGAAACTTCTGTGTAGATATCTCCAAGTGAATAATTGCCAGTATTTTGATAATGTAGAAAATTTGGAAGATTTTAGAATATTACTTTTTTCTTCTTCAACTGGAGGATGGTTGTTTATTAAAGTATAATAATCCCAGTATGATTTTTCATGATAGCTTTTGTTTTTAACAGTTTTATAGATATTAGACAAATAACATGTACCCTGATAAGGCTGTTTTGTGATAAGAATAAGGTATTCAATGAGTTTTGGAGCTTCATGTCTAACTGAAGGTTGCATTTGTTCTATTTTATTTATAAGAAAATGCCTTAGACTTTGTAAAATAGCCAATTGTCTTTATTTATATTATAATTATAAATTATCTGTTCCTTTGTTAGAATGTTCCCTTTCTCTATAAGTTGATGCCAAAAGAGTAATGTTTCTTCTTTAAGTATATTTATTTTAGATATTTGGAATGTATCTAGAATATTTGGTGTAAAAGCTATAGGGAAAATAAGAAAAATCCAAGAATTAATATTTGGCATTTTGTTTATATATGTTTTGAACACTGAAAGTGTAGAGCTTACATAGTTTGATGGCAATTTTTTAATATTATTCCTTTTCCTTAAAAAATAATCTTTTAACATCCATATAAGGGGTGATGGTATTACTGTTAAGTTGTCTTGTATGTGATTATAATTGATTTCTATGTAAATCTGCTCATGGACTTGTTTCCATATAGGTGTGTATGAATTATTTAACCATAGTGTTATGTATTTAATAACAGATGAGGTAATATATAAATCAATATCCGGTAAATTAATTCCACCATCTTCCCAATCTGGCAAATGTTTATTTAAGGCTATAGGGCGTTTATTTGGAAACCATAGAAAATTTAAAATTAGTTTATTGTATCTTTGAATAATATATTTGGGAGGTGGCAATGAAAAATTTTGTATTAAGTATAATATTTTGGGAAATATGATTATTTTAATAAGATATAATCTGTCTGTTGTTGAAAAGATATATTTATTCCAGTAACCAATTGTTTGTTCTATTTTATCTAGTACTTTATTATAGTTAAATATTAGAGAATCTGTTAATTCATTGAGTAGATTTATTCCCAAATATAATAATTTACTTTCTGTTACTATATATTTGGAAAATCTTTTGTTTATATTATTATTTTTTTTTTTACAATTACAGGGCATAATTTTAGTTTTGTTTTCATTAAACTTTAAGCCTGAAATATTTTGAAATTTATTAATGGAGTTAGAACAGAGCATTCAAAGACTCATTTGCATCTGAGAGAGTTAATAGTATGTCATCAGCAAAGAGTTGGATTTTAATGTTTAACATTTTATTAATACAAATGCCCTTTATGTTATTGTTTGATCTGATTTGATTTGCAAAGGGTTCTATGAGTAATGTAAATAACAATGGTGATAAAGGGCAACCTTGTTTAGTTCCCTTTTTGATTGTTATAGGGCCTGATCTATATGATCCCAGTTTAACATATGCAGTAGATTTTTCATATAGTATTTGGATAAGATTATTACAATTAGAAGGAAAGTTATATTCTTTTAAAACTAGTGAAAGAAAGTTCCAGTTAACCGAATCAAAAGCTTTATTAATATCTAATGAGATTACATTTAAATCTAGGACTTTATGTTTGCTATAATCTATTAATGTTAGTATTCTTTTAATATTATCTGAAGTATTTCTTCCTTTAATAAAACCTGTTTGATCTTTGTGAATTAAGAAAGGAAGAAAGTGTTTGATCCTATCTGTGTATATAGCCATAAACATCTTATATTGAGTAATGATATTGGCCTATATGAGGAACACTGCTTCTCATCTTTATCTGGTTTGATAATTGGGGATATCAATGAATATTTCCAAGAGGGTGGTATATTGAAATCTTTATTGGCTATATCATATACTTTTAATAATAAAGATATGGCTTGATTGGGTATTAATTTATACATTTCTGGTAGCATATTGTCTGGGCCAGGTGCTTTATTTATCTTGAGCTTTTTAATTTGTGATTTTAATTCTGTCATATTGATTGGTTTGTTTATAATGTCTATTTGTTCTTGTGTTAATTTAATATGAATATTGTTTTCTAAGTATTTTTTATATCCTTAGTAGGTGTATCTTGAGTATTTATGGAATTATCAATGTTAAATTGGAGTCTGAATGCTTCTAAAATATCATTTAGTTCCGTAACTCTTTTGTTAGTATTAGGAATAAATATTTCTTTTATTTGCTTAGATTTAATTATTTTTTTTTCTATTAGTTAAGTATCTCAGGAGTGCTGAATTAGTAGCGTATGAGTTTATTTTTATCTTTTCTAAGTTAATCATAATCTTATGATGTAGCAATTCTGTATACTTCGTATTGATTTGTGTAAGTTCTTGAACTTGAGTAGCATTACCCTTTTGTATTTCCAGTTTCAATTTATCTGCTTTGTTTTGTAAGTCTAGCATATCTTTATTCCATAACTTCCTTTTATTTATGTACCAGGATAATATCTTCCCATATGTAACTGCTTTTAATGAATCCCAGAGATATATTTCTGAAATATCTTCTGTGTAATTTATTTCTAGAAAGTTTTTGATTGTTTCTTCATAAAATTCTTTGAAATCTATCAATTTTGTGATATAGGAAGGTATCCTAGTAATGGGATTTGCATAAAATGGTGTAAGCTCTATCTCAAAGACTATGGCATTATGATCAGATAAGGGACAATTTATGATTTTGACTTTGTCGATTTTTGTTATTAGGTCATTGGCAACATATATTCTATCAATTCTAGAGTTAGTTTTATATCTATGAGAATAAAATGTGAAGATTAGGGAGTCTGGTTCTGCAAATTCATTTATATCCTTTAAATACAATGTATCTATAAATTTTGATAGTGCTTTAGAGATAGGTTGTTTTCTTCTTTTGGATTTAGAATCTGTATCTTTTTCATTCATTATACAGTTGAAGTTTCCTGCCAATATCAGGCTACCCTTAGTTAAATGAATTATCTCTTCAAAATGCTGTTTAACTGTTTTTAATCCTAGTCCTGGGATCCAATATAGATTTACTAACGTATAGATTCTCTTATTTAACTCTATTGAAACTAGACAAAACATACCTGATGTATCTTGATGAGTAGTGATTATTTTAGGTGTTATAATTGAGTTAGTAGTATACCTACTCCTCTTTTTTGTTTTGTATTGAGAGTTTATTAGTACTGTGTAATTATTAATATTTAAGTTGTTTATATCTTTATCTAATAAGTGTGTCTCTTGTAAAAAGACTATTTGTGGTTTATGTAAGTTTATGTACTTGAATAGGCTTCTCCTTTTATTACTATTATTTAGACCATTAACATTTATGGATAAACATTTCATTTCCTAGTTTTGAGTTTGTTTTATGTGTGAGTTTATGTAAATATTGTTTATTCTTAGTTCCATCTTGAATACAGAATTCAAAAAGTTTTTCTTGTATGATTTTTGCATGTTTCTGAGCGACACCAAAGTGATAGAATAAAAAAAAAAACAAAGAACTTCCAAACTTGTAATTCTTAACCTTAAAAACCATTCCCTATCACTATGAGGTAATATACCTCTTTGTTTGGTTAGTGAATCTAACCAAACAAACTTTCTACCCTCACAAATAATATTTGGATCAGTTTCTCTTATCCTCTTAGTTTTTAAATAAAGATAATTGAATAATATATTAAGATAATCTAATCAGCTAAAATATATACATATAGTCTTTACTCATCTTATTGTAATTCATTAATACTTATTTCTAATCAGGTTTCAAAAAGGTACAAATGTTTTGATTAAGGTAGTATCATTTCAAAATAATTTAGGGTATTAATAAACATCATGTTAAAATCTATAACTGTATATTTCATACATCTGTTGAAAACTATTTACTGACATTACGGTATAATACAATACCATTGTTGTGCAATTGTTTTAGACTACTCAAGTCCAAAACCAGTGTTTAAATTAATATTTGCAAAGTCATATTGGAATAAAAACATGAATAGTTCTGAAATCACATCATATTTCATGTTTAACATAAACTGAAATGCAATACAATGTACAAGTATATTAATATTTCTTTAGTAGACATTAAATATGTTCCTCTGATTGCATTTTTCAGCTTTTCAAAGATAATTCCCATGGCTGGAGACAACAAGATCACAATTTAGACATCTCCCTTATCCAAGAGACTACTTATAATGTTGTTACTTGATTGAGTGTTTTGTTGTTAACACTTCTATCAACTTTCAGAGGGACTTTGTATAATCAAAACTGACACAGTACAGAGGTAAAACTGCAGTGCACTTGACCACATTTTTAAAGCAAACATCTATGTATATCACATATTGACTGTTACAGCTTAGACTGACACTTAACCAGTGAGTTTATCTGCTGACAATAAGTGATGGAGATATAATTTTGACTTAACACCAGTAATTTAATCTTATGACTGAATAAAAGTATACTGGAGAACATATCAAAATAATGGAAGCTGCTAAGATTTAAACTATTATGTATGAAAATGTTACAGGTTAAAATTCCTAACCCATTTTGCAGTAAATAGATAAAATGTATTTAAACTATGGGGTAACACCTTTATTATGTCAAAAAGGTGTTTAAGAAGCTTGTTTTTCCTCTAACATCAGAGGATAGCTATGGTGATCCATGCACTGCAAGAGTATTATTTATCCTGGTAATTGCTTTATGACTGTATACAGAAATATTTAATTCAAATCATTAACTGGCATTACAACAATATTTCTCAGAAAAGTTGTTTTATAGTTAATGACTAGATAGAACGCATCATTGAGAGGATACATTTATCAAATGTCAAATGCTTCAGCTATAATATAAGTGTCCCCTTGAATTAATCCCCAATGAATTTACTAAACTTGCATACTAATATTGGCATCTTTTCATGTAGTCATATTGGAACATGAAAATACAGGTTGGCTAATTAGGAACAATCAGGCACTCAACTGCTAGACAATACATTTGTCTGCAGAAAGGTTTAAGAATTACAATTGCATTGTCAAGCATTTTTGTTTACACTAACAGTAACATGATATACCCACATACACTAGTATCGTGTCATTCTTGATAATGTAAAAAGCCAGGTAATATTATAAGAAGGGTGAAGCCACAGCCAGGTAATATAATAAGAAGAGTACAGCCGCAGTCATTATTCAGATGAGCAGAACAGCATGAGCCATCTAAGGATGGATAGCTCATTGAGTACCTGCCACAATTGTATGTTCATAATGCATGGTAACTTAGTAATAAATTAGGGTGTGGGCTAAACCTCTCCCTCTTCTACTCAAATTAGATTTAATACAATATGTGTGTAGAACACAGATGCTTAAGTTCAAAGCTATATGGGATATAAATATTGTATAATTGACACATTGGGTTAAATCCACTGTTGTTATGTTACTTATTATATTTGTTTATATAATTATTGTTTTTACTTTCTCTATCTAGTATATTATACTGATTTGCTAAATGTACATTTAACCTTCTTGTTGCATCCCATTTGTCCACTTGAGGGCATATTTTGGTAGCAGGACATTATTAGTATTTTGTAGGAGCACCAGTGTGGGAAATGGCAATTTTCCTTAAAATAAACCTGTCAGTTGCTTGACATTTACTAGTTTCTTTAGAGAATTTGTAAAACAGCAGTGATTTTATTTGCTGATGATTAATTTCTGCTCTTTAAACTCTGCTGTATAAAACATAGTAAGGGATAGCTAAAATGACTGGAAATCTAAACTGACAGAAAGACAATCAGATATATGTCCTTATCTATCAAGGTGCTAAAAGACATCAGTATCCATAAACTGAAAGTGCTTCAAAATTATATATCTGTGTATATTTATATGAACCTTTATATTATTTACGTTTCCTTAGAAGGGATTTAGGTTTCTGTATCTTTAAATGTGAACCTAGTTTATTTTCTGACTAGATGTCAATTAGAAAGAGTCAGACAAGCAATAAGTAACTCAAGTTTCTAGTGATGTTTGTGGCTGTTAAATTGTCTCGAGAACCAAGCGGGAAAAGGTATGTGTTTTTTTCTTTTTTCTTTTCCCTTCTCTTACTTGGTGACAAAGTCATGTAGTGTGCTCTAGTTTGGCGAATAGTGTTCACAACTATCAAACTTTGCATTTTAAACATGCTATGTCTTATTTCTCTACAAAATAAAAGACAACAGGATATCTAAGCTAGTCACAAGCATATTTCAAATCCGGATGTCCGGAGCCACAACACACCTGACTTATAGCCTCAAAATATCACTTAAGACATATTTTTTCACTGGACTATATCAGTATGTGCATATGGGTCAAAGGCAGAACATCTTTTAAGCTTATTTAAAGTAGTCTTATGATACATCCTAACTGAAATACTTCATTTCAAAAGCAACACATTTCTGCCCAGCATTAGCATTTATCCAAACAGGGACACTTTTAACTTATAAAAAGTAATGCTGTCAGGGATGTAACTGATAATAAGTTATATAGCAGTCACTATTATACCTATTAAGCAATATAACCATATACTGATTAAAATATTATAAGTTAATGAAGATTTTATAAAAAGAAGAGAAAAAATAAAAACAACAAAACACAAAGAGAGGAAATAAATAAATAAATAACTATTTGGGAACATTATTATGCATTGATTACTCTGATTAAGAATATGAAAATAACAGATGGATAATAATGAAACATAGAGTAATGTTTAAATTATGCTTAGTATATTGATGTGATTTGAGATAAATGTATTTACATTTATGCTAATTTTGACATTTAAAATATAATTGAAAACAGTACCTGTTTTGGTGTAACTTGAAGACAGTAGGAACTTTTCTTTTGTTGTTAGTATTATTATTTAGATTTTTACAGAATATAACACATGTAGATTATTTGTCCTTTAGTTTTTTTTTCTTTTGCTCAACAGTTTTCCAATTATTTACTTCAGCATTTCTCTTCGGTGTACTTATTGTCCAGTCCATAGATTCTTCATGTGTTAGGATGTTGTTGTTGGTAAGGTATTTTATTGCTGAATCTACTGTTTCAAAGATTTTTATTCCATTTGGTAGAAAAACTTTCAATCTTGCTGGGAATAAAAGATGGACTTTCAGTTGCTTTTATTGGTAGAAATTCTTTTCTTTTTGAAACCACCTTTGTAGAATAATCATTGTGAAATCTTATTAATGAATCATTGTATTTGATGGGAGAATTTGCCCAAGCATTTCTTAATATAAGATCTTTATCTAAAAGTCTCACAATTATAGATCTGAAGAAGCATTTCCAGAAGCTGCTAGTGATCTTCTATACCATATGAAAGAGCTTCAGGTATTTTTGTTACATCTGGTATCCAGGTGTTAAGAAAGTTTATCATATTGTCCCCTTCAGATTTTTCTGGTAGACCATATATTCTAATATTATTTCTTCTTGTTCGATTTTCCATATCATCAAGCTTTTCAAGTAAATATGTATTCTGTTGAAGTAAGAATTCAGTTTGTTGTTCCTCTATTTGGACTCTAGTGTCAATGTCATGACTGTTCAATAAGTGATATCTGTCCTTTCTGCTGTGTAAACATTTCTTGAAGCTGTTGTTGTTGTCAGCAGTTTTCTTTAAAAGTATCTATTTTATTGTCCATCTTGTCAATTTTTATTGTAAGTTCCTGTATATTTGTAATGAGAGACTGCAGGTCTTTTTTGAAAGAAGAGTCGTGTGCTGTATTCCTTAGATGACTCATGCTGTAAAGCTGATATTGGTGCTGATTTTCCAGTAATTAATTTGACAGGAATTATTCAAGTTCTGACAATAAAATTTTTCTTATAGATGCTCAGAGTTATTAGAAATAAGTTAGTAATAAAAATTTCTTCAAATTAAATTTTTGTAAAATTCCTGTCAGAAATTGTATTGAGGTAAGAGAGCTGAAATGAAGTGCAGCTATCAGTTCAGCATCCTAGCCACGCCCCCCCGGTCCTCTGTCTTCTTGACATGAAAAATAAGCTTGAGTAAGTTCAAAATCCGGTTTGGTCTGGTAGCACCTCCTGCATGACTATTTTGCCCAGCAGCTTTTAAATTTCCTGTGCTGCAGCTTCCCTATGACTAGGTGGAATGTCAGGGAGCATCTTTCTTTTGGGAGCGAGGTTCTGGGAAAATGGTATGAAATAACCTCTGGACATTATTTTTAGCACCCAAGAATCTTTTGTTATAGCAGCCCAGGCTTCTGGGTGCAAACAGAAGTAGCCCCTAACTGCTTCAAAAGGCAGGCAGTTGGCCAGCACTTCGGGAGTGCTGAAAGGGTCTATTCAGAAAGGAATCTCGGAAATCCTGATTTTATGGGCTGCCTCTGCCATGAGAACAGCATCTTCTGTTTGAACCCCCTCCTCTGCCTCTGAAGGAGTGGTCTCTGTGTGAGTCCTGGAAAAAATCCCTCAGATTTGTGGAGCTACATTTTCTTGCCACAGCACTGATTCCTTGAAAAGGAACATTGAGGGGGTAGAAAATCAAATCCCTATGGCAGACAGAGGCTTTCCTTCTTGCTCACTGCTGGAAAGCATCTCTTTCACAAAAGGGACAAATAAAGATGTCCCACCAAAAGCAGCAGTGATGATAAAAGACTTGAAAGGCACTGCAAAGTCATATAGCCATATCCAGACAGGTTTCCTTACAGCAATGACTGAACCAGCAAACTGTGAGGTAGAGAGATTAACCACATGAATGCATTGGAAATGGATAAAGGAGTCACCATCTGAGAAGATGATCTTTTGAAATCCTCTGCCCAAATCTTTCTGTAGTCTTTCAAAGTATGCTAGGTAATTCAGGGACCTCAGGGCAAAGTTACTGAAGCAAATACATGCTTTCCAAATCTATCCAGCATCCTAAATTCCCTGTTAGGCGGATGGACAGAGAAGCTTTGTTCCTCTATTTCCTTTTTGGTGGCTGCCTCCACAATCATTGCTTTGACAGGGACTCCTTTGCTCCAGTGGGCTTTGTCCGAATCTGGTTCCTTCCATGCCCAGCGACAGACTAGGTCAACAAGCTCTTCAGCAGAGGCAGTCACTCAAAATATAGATGGCCCAGAACCAAAACTCTCCAGAAATACAAACTCCTCAGGAGGATTATTGGTGGGTCAACCTCCTTTCTGCTTAAAGATCTCTAAAGTTTCTTCAAATAAAACATCAAGTGATGTGGAGGATCCTTCCCCTTCCTCAAAGTCAGTATCTTCAGTGAGACATTCCAAAGGGGAATCTATGTGCTCACATTTGCACATTCCCTTCCAGTGAACCTCCTCAGTGGGATGTTTTGGGGAGGTGTCTGAAGAGAGGGGTAATTATTCCATGGGAACTGTCTGGAAACTAGATGGAACTGGCTGTACTTGTGGAGTAGGTCTGATGTGATCACAGCTCAGAACCATAAGCGGAGAGGAGGTAGACACCGAGGACACATCAGTGGCTGGGTTCCTAGAACGACAGAAGACCCTTTCCATAACCTTGAAGGCAAATGGACTCATAGAAGCCTTGGTCAGCTACACCATGGCTAAACTTTCCAGTGCAGGCAGATCACGACTTTGATCTTATCAGTGTTTCGAGGAAGGAACCAGACCCAAGCTGTCTAATGCTGAAGCTCCTAGGGGCAGGTATGCATCGATCATCATCAGAGTAGACCTCGGCCCCATGCATCTGATGCCGACCCTTCAGCTCCAGGACTGGTCCCAATTCAAAGGCAGAGGAGCAGAACTGGTCAGAGACATTGTCGGAGTAGTAGTAGTAACTCTCTTCGGATCAGACGCCGGAAGTCTCTGAACTCTCGGATCCTTGGGCTCTGAAACTGAAGAATGGATCAGAGAAAAATATAAAACTGTATGGGCAGTGTCAGGAAGGCTCACAGACTTCCCTCCCAAATTTAATTAGTGCTTCTCATACATGATTTGAAGGATTCTGTCCACCTGCTTCTTATTATTCTTGCTGTCTGCAACTCCACATAGAACAGACAAAAACACAGTTTGAACTACAACCTGGTCCACAGTATAGCATTCTACACTGACCTGGTGAAAGTGGAACTCCTGATTGTTTTTTTGCATTCGCAGTTGTTCTGGCCAAGTTCTTCCCACTCCGCTCGGGCTCTCTCTGCTCCCCTACCCTACCCCCAAATCTCACCCACCCCCACATCTAAACTTATAGATTAAAGACAGTCACATCCCCAATCCTATTAGTCAATCACCAGTTCTAATCACAACCATTCACAAATCCTTTAATGCAGTGTAATTAATACCTCCCAAAAGAATCTCCCCATCTATTAACTTCACTTCCTATCCCACAGACTTCCATAAGAACCTCCCCCATCTATTAACTTCATCTCCCCATCTATTAACTTCATCTCCTATCCCATACAGACTCATTACTTACTCTACCCATAGTATAACCCATATGTTATTGCTATCCACACTACTGCTCAGCCCACTCACTACAACCAATCTAATTACTTCCTACCATTTTCTACAAGTCTACTCTCCCTCTACTGCAATCAAAACACCATCTCCACAGACATCCAAATATCACCACACCTATAAAATAATTCCTATACAGAACTCTTTTCACACAAATACACACACACAGGCAGCCCCACATCTGCAACACAAATATACCAAACCACTACCCAAACTCTCACACTTATTTCTATTCAAATTATCTCTACTTAATCTAGGTGGCGACATACACCCAACTCCAGGTCCTCAACTCCAACAACACACACCCCATCCACATGGAAATTCTGTCCTTAAAAACTTCCTCAGTCACCCACATAACAGCTCTCATCTACTAATTAACATGAATCTAAGAAACATTCTTAAAGTGCATATTTTCCAAGCTACCCTTACCCTATACTCCCCAAATATTGTAGTAGGAATACAGACTTGGTTAAAATACCATATTCAAGTCAGTGAAATCCCAACACAAGGAAACAGCATGCATAGACTTGGCAGGTCTCATAAACGTGGCGGTGGCATAGATACCACCCCCCCGATCTTACGAAGTCAGAAATATTAGTCTCCTGCTTCCAGTTAAACACTAATAATAGCATTATCACAATAGCAGTCTATAAGCCCCCCCCCCCCGGTAGTAATAACTCCATAATCAAAACCTTCTTTGCTGGGTTGCCTCCACATTTAACCAAGAAACAATCATCTTAGGAGATTTTAACCTAGACTGGTCTACATGCACCTCTGACAACCCATTCAACTTTATTAACCTCTTTGGTTTCTCTTAAATAATTTGCTCATCAACCAGAAATTGCATGCACACTAACAAGCAATCCATCCTGGATTGGACACAAACAAACAAGACATCCCTTTGTCACCACTCTGGTTGCCTCCCAGACTCTCAGTGATCATATGCCCAGTTCTCAGGCACAGAATATGCCCCATTAAAACATCATAAGTAAGTATATTCATAGCAGAAAAAAAATTTCCCCTGAAATATTCAATTCCCTCCAATAACAGTGTGACTTAACCCCTCTAAAACATTTCCAGTTAGACAATGCAGTCCAATATTTCATTAATAAATTCCTTGATATCCTTAAAAACCTGTCAACTCTTACAAAAAATTGTGCAAAATCAAAACCAATCCCCTGGCTAACAAAAGGTATGAAACTACTCATGAAACAGAGAGCTAGAGCCTGGTCACACTATCAAATAATCAAAAACCAAAATTCCCTTCTAAGTATCATCAATTAAGAAATTTAGCCAAAAAAAAAATAAAAAATGACAAGAAATCATACTATATGACAACCCAGTAAAATTATCAAAACAACCTACAAAAATTCTGGGGCACCATAAAACTATTAAACCCAGGACAATGCACAACCCCAGCCTCCACCTCCACAAATACCACCGAGACCACAGCTGCCCAATTTAACTCCCACTTCATAGCTTCAGTACTGTCCCTAGTAAAACTAAAAAGACTACAATAACCCACTAATTGTTCCCACCAGCTCTACTTCTCATCCAAAGTCTTTTTCTATTAGACCAGTTCAAACTAGCTCCATAAATAAACTCCTACTCTAACTACATCGCTTGCTGCAGACCTACTACCCAATGAATTACTTAAATTGGCAGCAGACTCCATTTCTAACTTTGGAAAATCTGTCATATCATCCCCTTGCATAAAAGGAGGGGCATCCCCAGAATTCTCAAACTACAGGCCAATTGCAATACTCCCCCCACTAGCCAAAATTCTCGAAAAAAGCATACATACACAACTCCTGCCCAATCTACTGAACAATAATCATCTCTCCAGCTCCCAGCATGATTTTAGACCAGAACACAGTACCACAACTGCTCTTATAAGGTTTACAGACACAGTCCACCAGCTTAAAAACAATGGTCAATTCTCTTGACATGTCTAAGGCTTTTGACATGGTATCCCATCAAAAACTTCTCAACGAACTAGTCACCTTATCCCTCTCCCAAGAAGCCTTATGGTTTTACTTGTCTGAATGACAAAACGCAGTAAAGTGGCAAAATGAGATCTCGTCCCTACTACCAGTCTCAGCTGCTGTCTCACAAGGCTCAATTCTTGTACCGCTACTCTTCTCCATTTTCAACAACAAACTCAGTACCACCACCTACCTAGCTACCACTGTACATCGTACATTATGCAGATGACTCATCCCTCATCTACACAGGTCCCTCCCTTCCTGGGATCCTACACAGAACCCAAAAATCCTTTACAGACATAGAACAATATCTCTCTGATAGCCAATAACCCATGCAAGACAAAACTAATGTTATTCTCAAATAAATCATCTGAGCAACCCTTGCCTTTTATCATCCACTCCTCTAACACCACCAAAATTCAACTGGTTGACCATACCAAACTGCTAGGTGTCACTATTGACAATTCCCTAAAATACGACAAACACATAGCTCTTTCCATCAAAAAAGTCCACATCAAACTTGGTTCACTATACAGAGCCAATCCATTCCTTACTCAAACCTCCAGACAGTCTTATAAGGACACATCTGCTATCCATTATGCTGTATGTCTCCCCCATTTTTACAAACCTTAGAAAATCAGACCTAAACTAATTAGAGGCCTGCTACACTAAAATAGCCAGATTTGCTACAAACCACCCAAATATTGCTCAGCTCACCACCAACTAAAGTGGATCGAATTAGCAAACCCTTTATCTTTCAAACAACTTACAATTGCCCACATCATTTACCAACCAGACAACTACCCTGCCCTCAAAAACTTAGTTCTACCTTACAGTAGATCCCTGTTGTCATCCAACAAACTCCTATGAAAAGTCACAAACGCCAAAAATAGTTCAGGGGATTCTCTGTTCTCCAAGCAAATATCGAAGACCTGAACACCATTCCCCAGCAAATACTTAAAACTGCTAATTCTGCCAAATTACAACTGCTTCTCAAGGAGCACCTAACCAAGAAGAAGCTCTGCTATGGCATTACCCCAGGATGACGATTCCTTCCTCTGGATACCACCCACACTTGCCTTGCATCTGAGCTTTACCTTTTCCCATCAGCATAACCCAAGCCCAGTCTCTCTTTCCTATATAAATATTCACATATAACACAAATTCAGATGTTCAAGTCATGACTCCATGCCAGTCAATCTACCCATGTTGTATCTTAGTTAATACTTACATCAGCTTATATGTTAATGTACATTCTTGTACTTCATATATTTTCCCTATTTTTGATGCTGTATGCCATCCACAGTGGTGCAGCAGTAGTGTTGTTGCCTCACAGCAAGAGGTTCTCCTGTTCGATTCTCTGCTGGAGTGCGGGGAGTGCCTTCTGTGTGGAGTCTGCATGTCCTCCCCGCGGTTGAGTGGGCGTTCGAAAGACATGCATAAATAGGCGTGGCTTTGTTGAAGGTTGAACGTCGAGCTGGCACCTCGGCGTTCGTGAAAATCTACTGCCAATCATTAGCAGACCAGAGTTCTGCTGTGGCGACCCCTAACCGGGAAAAGCCGAAAGACAACATATCAATTATTTGCATATATGATCTTGTATAAGTGACTTGTTATATGTTATTTTTGTTTTTTTCCTACACGTGAATTTAAAATGTATTGGGGCTTTGACACTCTCTATAAACAAATGTGAATTAAACCAAAATAAATTAAAGAAGATGGACACTTACATTACTGGGAGAATGACTATGAATACACAAGAAAGTACAGCTGTGTAAGTAACCTTACCATAAGTGTAGATGTTCAAATAATCACTGCTGCAGTAGCCTTAATCATATGGTTTATATTCCTCACAGGTTCCAAATCTTAAGTGTACCTTCTGTGTGCCCAGACTGTTGACAGCTTTAGCAGATCTGTAGAAAATCACAGGCCTGTGTGCCAAGCCCTTCAGAGCATGCATGACAACTGTAAGACAAAGGCTACTGCCATGAAACAGACCAATGTTAGGTAAATAAAAATCAATGTCCAATGGCAAACTAAAGAGCATACCAAAAATAAAGGGAATGGAAGGAGGGAGAGGCTGCTGCAGCATTGATCATTTCAACATTTACTGTTATGGTAAGTTGACTTACACAAATGTTCTATGTTCAATAATTGATTATTGCTGCAATATCCTTACTGACACAGGTAGAATACCATACCTTATGGGAGGAGGTGGAAGGCTGAGGGTCCAGGAGCCCCTGGAGAATGGCCCCCATCATTACAGAACACGAGGTAAAGCTAACCAGCATGACAGCTTGCAACTCAGGCGCTTCTTGCAAAAGTCAGAGCAATTAACAAAACTATTTTCTATGTTATGAACTTCAAATCAGCCTGAAGAGCTGGCTGAAATGGAACAAGAGGTAACTTTGCCAAAAACAAAGTTAAGAGCCCAAGGAGAAGCCACCCATTTTCTAAGATTGATGGATATGCAGAAACCCTTTCAAAAACATTTTTACATAGGAATACCCTGGGGGGGGGCAATGGACAGACATGCTGAAATGGCAGGCAAATGAACCTTGAGAGAGGAGTAAAAATGGACAGAGAATAATAAGTTACACAAGTATGGTAGAACCAGAAAAATACTAGCCTTAAAATTATCCCGTTTCTTATCACGGTACAGACTAGAAAAATCTTTTCTATTTGGTAATGCATGATTTCTCTCAATTAATACCTGCTGTTTGTACTCAGAAAATGAGAGTCAAAAAGGTATTAAAACTTTATCATCCAGGCAGTCAGATGAAGTTGTTTCAAGGGTATAGCAAACTAACTATGCCTTGTGTGAGTTGATCTAGTTTGTGAGGAAGCTTGTGGTAAGTGGGAAGATGGCAGAATGGTTAAGGTGTTTACCTGGCATACGCAAGGTGCAAAGTTTGATTCTCACATGGGGTAATTTGCTAGGCTTAAAAAAATGTGTCACAAAGGCAGTTAGCCTGGTACTAATCAATGTATCTATCTATCTATCTAACTCCCCTTGGCCACTTCCAAAAGAAAGGAGAACCACCATTGTCTGGGCTAGAAGGGAGTCACCACAATATTTAGAGAGCCCTTCTGAACCTTCAGAATGATTTTGGATACCAGTAGAAAGATTGGAAAGGCATACAGCAATGTTCCTGTCCAAGGAAATGAAAATGCATCTGTTTCTAGGTCTGCTTGCAAGGAATACTGGAGCAGAACTTGGCCAGTCTGTTATGAATGCAGGCAAAAAGAACTAAACTGTGGTATTTCCCACAGCTGGATAAAATCCTGTTAAGACCCACAAATTAATTTACATTTGTAAGTGTCTGTCCTACTGAACTTGTCTGTCACTATGTTTTGCTCTGACAGGATGCAAGACGTCTATAGAGTGAGATTGTGCTGAACTGCTAGATCCCAGGCTGCCATGAACAATCTGCACAGAGGGTAAGATCAATGTGGTGTTGTCTGTAATTACTTGTAATGGCTCTACGGACTATAGATGACTGACACAGATGAGAGCATTTATAACTGCCAGCATCTCTTATATTTGTGTGTGTTGGTCTGTCTTTTGTATCAAAGACCCTCTGCTTTTACTTCCAGAGACATGGCTCCCTAAGCAAAGCCTGAGGAGTCCATAGACTGTGCTGGAGCTGGAAGGAAAAATGGGAGACCTGGATTCGGATAAAACTGGTCTCTTCACCTAAGCAGTTCCCTTTTTACAGATCCCAAAACTGGAATCTGGAATGTCAGGGGATGCTGATGTGAACATACAGATTTTAAGTACCATTTAATCACTCTCATGTGGAATCTGGCTAAAGGAATCATAAGAATCACAGATGCCATGAATCCCAGTAGCCAAAGAAATTCCCTTGCTGAAGTCCTGGGCTGTGTGGAAAAATGCAGGAATATATTTTTCCCTGTGGAAGAAAAGCTCTTCGAACTACGTAACTAGTAGACACTTAAGGAAAACAAACCCAAGAACAGGAGTCAAACAAGACTTTTGAACTCACTCCTGAAAGCCCAGTCTGTGAAGGAGATCTCTTACCTCAGTGAGAGATTCCCGACACTTAAAAAAAAAAAAAAAAAGAGACTCTGCAAAGATAAGCAAATCACCTAAATAAAGGAAATGTTTATATCTTGCAGTCTGCAATAGGTTATCACTGGAACCAGACACTTTGGGAACACCCTTGCAGTAGTAGTTATTGCACAGTAGTAGTGTAATGCAGACAGAGAATACCTTAAAATGTTTGAAATCTGAGGATATAGGAGTATAATGATATGCCTCAAATCAAGAGTTACCAAAAAATCACAGGTAACTAGTTGTGTAGTGGTAACATTTTGAACTTTGGGATTTCACAAACTGAGAAAGGAAAGTTCTAGGATAGGTCTCCATGAGGCTTTTCTCTTTCTACCAGAGACAGGTTTCCATGAGGCTTTTATCTTTCTACCAGAAACATTCTTGAATAAAAAGCTTTCTGTGACAGAGAATGAGGACTAGGTTCTGTTACTCCCTAAGTCAACAGTTGCTGAAAGACAAGAAAGGAAAAGTGAAGTCTAGTGAATGAGGAGGGATCTAGCTGGAGCCTCCCAGAAACCAGGACAGTCCAACAATTGTGAATGGCTAGTTACAAATGATAATTCCCCCCTCCTACCCTGGCAAAGTTCCCCCAAAATCTATCTCTGTCTTTCTCTCTCTCTGGCAATAGATAATAAAAAAATGGGTTCTGAGAGTAATCCATAGTGAATGAGGAGAGATCTCATGAAAAAAGGGAAGGGACTCCTTGACATTGTTTTTTGAATGTCTGCTTATTTTGTTCTTTACAAAAAGGTGCTGAAGTAGGTGTGAAACCTTTAACTTGGAGAAAGAAGGTCTGAGTCATCCTTTAAATCAGTTTTCTCTTCTTTCAGCACACTTTTTTCGACCTCAGCAGCAGAATTAAAAATTTCAGCTTTATCGTTGTCAATCAAACCATCTCATAAAAGTTCCAGTACCAGCTGCTCTGAAAGAAACATCAAGTGAATCATAAGCACACTACAGAGAATGGTTATTTGAGACACAAAAGCAAAAAGTGTATTCATAGAAAAGTTTTCCTCAAAAGAAGGAAAATTGGCTACAACGATTCTCATGTTCTCAAATGATGTAAAGAACTTTATCATGCAAGTCAGAGAGCTAAAAATTCCAAAAATAAATATGGCAGAAGTATGTACTTTTTCCTAAAATCTATCAATGGCTTTCCCATTCTTATGAAAGGGGGAGGGATTTACATTTACCAAATGTTTAGCAGGAACAGGATTTGCCAGGGAAATCACCACAGGGTCAGATCTAAGATTAGAAAATAAAATTAAGGCTGACAATTTTATGCAATTTATCTACATTACTAGGAGCTATAGGTTGGCTGTCAGGCATGCTGTAGGCCACATGTGTCAAACACAAAGCCCGAGGGCCAGATCCGGCCCACCTGGACATTTTATGTGGCCCACGGTGAGGACAGTCGGCCGACTGTGTTAGCATCATCCCTGTGTGCCTGAATGGGTCATACAGCAATTACTCAACTGCTGAAAAGAAGTGAATGGCAGAGGAGTTGTATTCTTTTGTTTTTTTTTTTTTATTTTTATGTATTCATTTGGCAGTATACACACACACAGTCATAAAAAGGAAGCTTCACTGCAGCCAAAAAGCTTACATCTTTTAGTGGACTGTGCTGTTATAAGATGTGCTGTGTCAGCGTCATCCCTGCTTGCCTGAATGGTGCGTAATGTGGTGGCGAGGAGAGTGATCATCAGATGGCTGTGTCAGCACCATCCCTGTATGCCTGCATGGAGCCCCACTACCCAAGACCAACATCCGTGAATCTAGCAAATGTACGAGGGAAAAGTTGATGCAGGGTGGTACACTTCTTACGTAGTTTAGACAGATTGAAGATGCTGAAATGGTAACATTAGATTCTAATGTGGTGGCAAGCGTCATCCCTGACAGTGCACCTCTAACCAAGGCCAGCATCCGTGAATCTGGTAATCAAAAGTTCAAAAGAAAAGTTGATGCAGAAGGGAGACAATTTAATGAAAGCTGGGAAAGCGAATATATGTTTATACTTCGCGAAGACAAACCGGTGTGCATTTTGTGTTATGAGGCGGTGTCAGTGATGGAGGACAATATACATAGGCATTTTGAAACCAAACATGGAGCTAAGTATGCTAAATATACAAGAATTAAAAGGCAAACTGCAATCGCAGCAGAACATGTTTACTAAAGCTGCAACAAAATAAGATTTAGCAGTGAAAGCTAGCTATATTGTGGCTGAAGAAATTGCCTGAGCTTCCAGGTGTTTTTCAGTGGGTGCCTTTTTGAAGCAATGCATGCATGGCTTTATGATTTTGCCATGATGTGTGATTTAACAGAGCATCTCGCCCAACTGAATCAGAGGCTGCAGGGATACAAACAAGTCATCATGAAGATGTCTGATATGATCACAGCATTCCAGCATAAACTTCTCTTATGGAAGTCCCAACTAGAACAGGACAATCTTGCCCACTCTCCTGTTTGTCAGAGTATCTCATCCTCCTTTATCCACTGCTTTTCCTTGTGCTCGGTTGGCTACTAAAGTGGGCCAGTTAACTGAGTTTGATCATCGCTTCTCTGACTTCAGAGCACAGCACTGTGCTTTGACATCTTTGCCAATCCTTTCACAGCCGACATCAACAGTGCACCCCATCACCTTCAGATGGAGTTTATAGAGCTTCAAGCCGATAGTGGCCTGAGAGCAAAGTTCCAGGATATCCAGATAGAGGACTTTTACCGTCTACTGCCCCCTGACTTGATGCCACAGCTAAGACTT
Organism: Protopterus annectens; assembly: GCF_019279795.1. Lineage (NCBI taxonomy): Eukaryota > Metazoa > Chordata > Ceratodontiformes > Protopteridae > Protopterus > Protopterus annectens. Next base: position 960,052,307 of record NC_056725.1, read on the forward strand.
CATGCTGCCCGGGTTATGTCTATGTTTGGGAGCACCTATCTGTGCGAGCAGATGTTTTCAATAATGAATCTAAACAAGAACATGCACAGATCACGCATCACCGATGAAAACTTCCAAGCTGTTTTGTGGGCTGCAACAGCACAAGACATAAAACCAGACATTGACTCACTGACCAGGGGAAAACGGTCTCAGACATTTGGCCAGAAAACAAGTAGGTGAGCAATTTCAAAACCTAAATTTCAATGTATTAAAAAACTGTTTCTGAACTTTTTTGCTTATAGTACACTGTTTTGTGCTTTTTGTTCTTTTCAGAACATGATTAATGCACCTTGCTAAGGCTCACAGTGATGGCACTGACAGAATTAATTGCACCAGGATGGCACGAGATATGGTCTTCTACTAGTCGTAGTAGATATATAGATATATCTTAATAAAAAAATTAATATAAAGATGCACCTCAGTGTGATACGTTTGTACATCCAGTATCAGGCAAGGTGTTTAATTTTTATGGTTATGCTACTTGTGCTATTAATAATGTGGTTTACCTAGCAACATGTGAAATCTGCCCATCTTTTTATGTGGGAAAAACCACCAGAAAACTTAAAGAAAGAATAACAGAGCACAGGTCTAACATTAGACATTCTAATGAGAATAATGCACTCTCTAGGCACATTGAGTCCCTAGGAAGTAAACATTGTTTTAAATTTAGGGTAATTGATCGAGTTTTAGCAACAACCAGGGGAGGGGATTTGTCCAATTTCCTGGACCTTAAGGAATATGAGTGGATAGTTAGGCTTTCTGCAGATACACCCCCTGGCTTAAATGCAACAATATCCCTAAAACCTATTTTAACTAGAATACAGCAAACCAGATTAAAATGAATTTGTATTTTAACATATTTTATGTGTGTATATATATACATTTTATATACTTTCATGTTTAAAATGTTTAATTTTAAGTATTGGTTACAAATACTTTTTTATGTGAATCATGTGATCATGGCTGCAGGTCATATGATTTGTTTTATGTATATATATGGGCGTTTTCATTATACCTGTTGTTATACATTGAGAAAGGGTTTTTAACCTGAAAGCTTTGTTGTCACTATAAAGGTTTTTCTACTCAACTATTGTCGGTCATTGGATTTATAAGTTTTGATATCAGTGCTTTGTTTCATCTGTGCTTTTATCTTTCTACCAGAAACATTCTTGAATAAAAAGCTTTCTGTGACAGAGAATGAGGACTAGGTTCTGTTACTCCCTAAGTCAACAGTTGCTGAAAGACAAGAAAGGAAAAGTGAAGTCTAGTGAATGAGGAGGGATCTAGCTGGAGACTCCCAGAAACCAGGACAGTCCAACAATTGTGAATGGCTAGCAACAAATGATAATTCCCCCCTCCTACCCTGGCAAAGTTCCCCCAAAATCTATCTCTGTCTTTCTCTCTCTCTTTGGCAATAGATAATAAAAAAAATGGGTTCTGAGAGTAATCCATAGTGAATGAGGAGAGATCTCCTGAAAAAAGGGAAAGGACTCCTTGCCATTGTTTTTTGAATGTCTGCTTATTTTGTTCTTTACAAAAAGGTGCTGAAGTAGGTGTGAAACCTTTAACTTGGAGAAAGAAGGTCCGAGTCATCCTTTAAATCAGTTTTCTCTTCTTTCAGCACACTTTTTTCGACCTCAGCAGCAGAATTAAAAATTTCAGCTTTATCGTTGTCAATCAAACCATCTCATAAAAGTTCCAGTACCAGCTGCTCTGAAAGAAACATCAAGTGAATCATAAGCACACTACAGAGAATGGTTATTTGAGACACAAAAGCAAAAAGTGTATTCATAGAAAAGTTTTCCTCAAAAGAAGGAAAATTAGAAGTTATGTACCTACCATAACGTTCCATGTTAGTTGTCTTCTCTCGCCTTCTTTCTTGCTGGATGGGTTCGGAGCCGATCCTCGGCTCACTGCACTTGCTTTAGCTCGAGAACTCCTTTACCAGCTCGAGGCAACCCTATATCCCATGATGCAAGGCGGAACTACCTCAGATCTCGTTTGGCAGCTAACTAACCTTGCTAAAGACTATCCTAACAGAAATAGGAACAATGGTTCCTAAAAGAAATCCTCCTAACAACGTACCGGAGGAAACAATCTAATAGGAACTCTTCAAGATCTGTCCAGGCCAGGGGAAGGAGGGAGGGGCCAAGAAAGAAGGCAGAGAAGACAACTAACATGGAACGTTATGGTAGGTACATAACTTCTAAATGTTAAGTTGTCAATCTCGCCTTCATTCTTGCTGGATGGGACCGGCCCCTAGCACCTGTATCCCGGTGGCTCAATGGAACAGACTCTTGAGAACTGTGGAACCAAAACTGGCCCTATCTCTAGAGGCCAAGTCCAACTTGTAATGAGAGACAAAGGTATGAGGTGTGGCCCAAGTAGCTGCTGCACAAATGGTATCAATGGGTAGTCTATCCTGAAAAGCTGCAGAAGTGGATAGACTCCTGGTTGAGTGTGCTTTTGGCTTAGAAGATAGCCGTTTGCCCCTGAGAGAGTACACATAGGAAATAGTGGAAGTCAACCATCTGGATAAGGTCACTTTAGATACTGGAAGACCTATCCTGTTTTCTGCATAGGAGACAAATAATTGGTCCGATTTTCTGAATTGTTTAGTTCTATGCAAATAGTACCTGAGCTGACGATGGACATCCAAAAATGCAGTTTCTGTTCAGCTCTGTCGGAATAGTTTGGGAAAAGACTGGTAGATCTATAGATTGGTTAATGTTGGTTTGAGATACGACTTTGGGAAGAAAGGAAGGGTTAGTTCTTAATGATACCCTGTCCTTATGAAAACCAAATAAGGGAACGGATGCAGAGAGCTTGAATCTCGAAACCCTTCTTGCAGAAGTGACAGCCAGTAAAATATTGTTTTCCAGGTCAATAACTTCAAAGAACATGAAGCAGACGGTTCAAGGGAGGTAGTATCAAGGATGCCAACATTAAGTTTAGATCCCATTATGGAGGAGGATGCTTTATAGGTGGTTTTAGGAGGAAAACTCCTCTGAGAAAGGCCTTGCATAACCTATGAGACATAATGTTATTGTCATGCAGGCCAACATGATACTTAGAAATAGCAGCCAGTTGTACTTTGACTGTAGATGACGAGGATTCTGAATGAAAAACCTCCGCCAGGAAATCTAAAACCGAATGTACAGGAGCAGTAAAGGGGTCAATATTTCTGGAATTCGCCCAAATAGAAAAACGTCGCCACTTGCTAGCATAAACAGTCCTAGTGGACGACTTCAAGGAAGAGACTAAAATGTCTCTGACTAAGTCCGAAATCATCGGTAGCCTGGCTAGGGTAGGAAGTGGAGCAACCAAGCAGTGAGGTTGAGAGAGTGAATGGCCCGATTGGTGGATCAAGAGATCCGGAACTGGGTCCAGATGCCAGGGCTGCACCAGAAGGTGACGATGCAGAGACGGAAACCAAATTTGTCGAGGCCAATATGGGGCAATGAGGATCAACTTGGCTCTCAAAACGGTGGCTTTCTGAATGACTTGTGGAATCAAGGGAAAAGTCGGAAAAGCGTACAGAAGTCCCCGGGGCCAATCCTGGGTTAGAGAGTCTCTCAGAGGTTGGCCTGGAAGGGGAAAGAGAGTGAAGAAATCGGGGCACTTGTTGTTTTGAGGAGTAGCAAAAGATTGCAACAAGGAGTGCCCACTTCAGAAAAAATCTGATCCACTACAGATTGATTGAGAGACCATTCGTGAGGCATCAGAATGGATCTGCTCAGCCTGTCCGCTAATAGGTTGGACCTGCCGGGGATGTGCGTTGCTATCAGAAACCGCTGAGAAGAGATCGCCCACTGCCAAAGTCTGAGAGCTTCTCGACATAACGGATAGGACCTGGTCCCGCCCTGCTTGTTGATGTACCAGACTACGGACATGTTGTCCGCCTGTACTGCAATAGTCCCGTGGGAAGAAAGTCGTTGAGGGCTTGCAACGTTAAAAGCACTGCTCTCATCTCCAGGACATTCATGTGCAGATGGTATTCTATGGGTTGCCACGTCCGTGGACCATCCTGCCCTGATAATGCCCCCCACCCGATCAGAGAGGCATCCGTAGTGACTGTGGCAACTGGAGGAGGGGAATAAAGGGTCGGCCCTGATGAAGAAGAGGGAAGATATCCACCAGTTCAGATGAGCTCGCACGACTGTGTTACCAAGATTTCGTGCCTCATCGGGAGACTGTGGTACGACCACTGCGTGAATAGCATCCACTGCAGAAGACGATGTGGAAGCGAGCCAGTGGTAGAAGAACAATGGCCGCAGCCATAAGACCTAGAACCTTCAGTATAAATCTGCCTTTGATCTTGTTGCTTTGCAAAAGAAGCCGAACAAATTTTGGATGTCCAGAATTCTTTGATCTGTTAGTCTGGCTAACATTTTGACGGTGTTTAATTCTGCCTATAAAGGTGATAGATTGGCAAGGCAGCAGAGAAGATTTTTCAAGTTTACTGAAATTCCCAAACTCCTGCAAAGCTGTAGAGTGTAGTCTCTGGACTGAAGAAGCTGACACTTGGTGGTGGCGGAGAGGAGCCAGTCGTCCAAATAGGGAAACACCTGGAATCCTCGACGTCTCAGATGAGCTGTGACCACTGCCATGCATTTGGTAAACACTCTGGGGGCTGAAGTGAGGCCAAAGGGCAGGGCTCTGAATTGGTAATGACTGGTCCCTAGCCGAAAGCGGAGAAACCTTCTGGAGCGCCTGTGAATCTTTATGTGATAGTACGCATCCTGAAGGTCTATAGAGCACATCCAGTTGTCCTTGCCCAGAAAGGGCAGAATGTTCAGATTGCTCAGGTCTAATATTGGTCTCCAATCTCCCGTCCTTTTGGGGACCAAAAAGAATCTGGAGTACACGCCGGATCCTACCTGGTCTGCTGGCACAGTCTGGACGGCTCTTTTTTCTAGGAGCTTTGAAACCTCCTGTTCTGCCAAATCCCTTTGACCGGGTGAGATGTCTGGAAGGGATTGAAGAGGTACGGGAAACCTTTCGAAGGGGATTTTGTAACCCTCGGATATAATCGACTGTACCCACATCTCTTGAGATAGGGATTGCCAGGCTACTGGGTACAGCGAAATCCTTCCCCCGACTGCCTCCAAGGGTGGACAGTCGGGCAACACCTCAGGGATGCTGAAAGGGTTCTCAGGAAGAGACTCCCTGTTGCCCTGGTTCTGAGGACCCCCCCTGCCTCTAGGGCGGCGTCTATTGTTACCCCTCTGCCTCTGGGGTAAACTGACCACGTGTGTCCGGTGTAGCTCCTTGGGCTTTACGGAACCACATCTTCCCCCCTTCTGACCCTTGGGGTATGGTCTAGAAGGAGAGGAAAACTGGACTCCAACGGCAGAAAGAGTTTTACCGTCCTGCTCACACCTGGTCAAGGTATCCTTCACCTGAGGTCCGAACAAAGCCGAACCATCAAAGGGGGTATTAGTGAAGGACGCCTTAAAGGGGTCCGCAAAATTACAAAGCCGCATCCAGGCTTGGCGTCTAAGAGCAACTCCTGTGCCTGCGGCCCTGCTCGCTCCATCGGCCGCATAGGATATGAGCCGCATGGAGGAGTTAGATATGGAATTTAGGATAGCAAGCTGCGAGGCAATCTTTTCCTGAGCCCCAGCAGCAGAAGGATCCTGGACTACTTCTCCCAGTTCCTTGAGAACATCTCGTTGAAGCCTGGTGAAGTGACAAAGATAATTCAGCGAACGCATAGCAAAGGTCGCTGAAGAAAACATCCGCTTTCCATACCTGTCCATGGTCCTAGAATCCTTGTTAGGAGGATGGACAGGTACTGAAGGATCCGCCAGTTCCTTCTTAGTGGCCGCCGCCACCACCATAGCATCCACAGAGACACCCTTGGAAAGGAACTGTTTGTCCGAAGGGGCCGTGATGAATTTGGATGGTCTCCTGGGGACAGGTTCCACAGAATCTAGAGCCACGCCTTCGAGCCACTACCTGCATCAGTGGGTCGAAGGCGGAGACACCCAGGAGGTGGAGGGTCGGGATCCAAAGCCTCCAGGTATACCGACTCATCCTCGGAGGGGTCAATGGAGGCCAATTCCCCTCTGTTTGAGGAGCTCAAGGATGTCTGAAAAGGAGACATCCTCAGAGGGGCACCGTGGGGAACCCTCCAACTCATCTAAGTCAGTATCAGATGTAGTAGACTCAGGGAGTCTGTGTGTTTCCTCTTGCGCCCTCTTCCGAGGGGTTCCCCTGCAGGATCAGGAGAAACCTCGGAAGAGGAGGAAATTCCAGTGGGGAAACCTGGGGCGATGGATCCCTGGGCCTGTGAGCAAGAGGTTGGCAAGAGGCATCTGCAGGCACTGAAGAGGGAGGAGCTAGAGGGATGGACCGCTGACCAGGCTCAGAGGCCAGGACACTCCTCATCACCTCAAAGGCTCCCCGGGAGGCCGGAACACACCCGCTCCAAGAAACAGGAATGGCCGGCTCCAAAGAGAGAGAAGGCTCGAGGCGATGTCGGCGCCGAGCTTACAAAGCCAAAGCCCGAGAGGGAGAGCGGGCTCGGACAAGGGTCCGATGCCACTAGCCCCTCGAGCCGACAGTGGAAACCCGACACCGGATCCCTCCAAGGAAGGTCTCAAGGAGCAGATCGCAGCCGCGGACCACGGAGCCCAAGGATGTCTCCGCTCCGCCATCGAAACAGTCGCTGTCCCGAAGCTCCGGCCCAACTGCGGTGTGGAGTCGGAGGAGGAAGTTCAGGATTGGGGCTATAGCCGAAGTCTGTTGACACGGGCTATGGAGCATTTGGGCCAGTGCCTGAGACTTCAACAGCCTGCTTACCACCCTCTCTAAATCGTGGTCAGACAGCCTGGAAGATCTCGAAGATCGGCTCCGATGGCTCCGCTCCGACAAAAGAGGAGACCCCGGAGCCGAGTGGATACTCAGTATAGAAGGGGACCGGGATCTCTTACGGGTCGAAGCCATCGGAGCCGAAGTCCCTTGAACCCCAGATGGAGCCGAGGATATCTCGGCTCCGATGCGTGATAAAGTGTCGGCTCCAGCCGGAGCCGACAAGGCCACAGTAGTCAGGGTATCGGAGCCAGTCGGCGCCGAACCCACTACTTGAACAGCAGATGTATCGGCTCCAGCCAGAGCCGATGTCGGCTCCGACGGAGCCAGAGCCACCGGAGGAGGCTTGGACACTGTAGCCTGAGCCTTCGGTGGTTTAGAAGGTTTTCCTGACCCTAATTTAGGAGGAGAACCTTCTGGCTTAAGTAAGCCTCGGAGGATGAGTTTATTCCTCCTTTCCTGCAGGACTCTCTGGCTAAAAGCATGACATAAAGCACAGGAGTCCTGCAGGTGCAAAGGCCCCAGGCAATAAACACAAGAAGTGTGACCGTCTGTCAGAGACATTTTCTGACAGCACTGGTCACACTTCTTGAAGCCTGAGACCTTGCCTTCCTTTGACATCCTAGGAAAATGGAAACACAAACAATCCCAACAAACACACAAATTAATCCCTTACACAAACACACAGGAAGGGAATAACCAATGGGGAAGTAGGCCTGACTAAAAAACTTTAGACTAAAGATTATAAAAAAGTTTGAAAACAAGGGAATAGGGTGGGCTGTAACTAACTACAGACTAAACTGACACTAAAAGGGAAAAATAAACCCCTAACTACTCTTTTTCTTATTTTACAAAGAAAAACTTACCTCAGCTGGCAAAGGAGACCTCTTTCGCTAAGCGGCAAACGAGATCTGAGGTAGTTCCGCCTTGCATCATGGGATATAGGGTTGCCTCGAGCTGGTAAAAGGAGTTCTCGAGCTAAAGCAAGTGCCGAGTCGGAGCCGAGGATCGGCTCCGAACCCATCCAGCAAGAATGAAGGCGAGATTGACAACTTAACATTTGGCTACAACGATTCTCATGTTCTCAAAGGATTTAAAGAACTTTAACATGCAAGTCAGAGAACTAGAAATTCAAAGAATAAGTATGGCAGAAGTATGTACTTTTTCCTAAAATCTATCAATGGCTTTCCCATTCTTATGAAAGGGGGAGGGATTTACATTTATCAAATGTTCAGCAGGAACAGGATTTGCCAGGGAAATCACCACAGGGTCAGATCTAAGATTAGAAAATAAAATTAAGGCTGACAATTTTATGCAATTTATCTACATTACTAGGAGCTATAGGTTGGCTGTCAGGCATGCTGTAGGCCACATGTGTCAAACACAAAGCCCGCGGGCCAGATCCGGCCCACCTGGACATTTTATGTGGCCCACGGTGAGGACAGCCGGCCGGCTGTGTTAGCATCATCCCTGTGTGCCTGAATGGGTCATACAGCAATTACTCAACTGCTGAAAAGAAGTGAATGGCAGAGGAGTTGTATTCTTTTGTTTTTTTTTATTTTTATGTATTCATTTGGCAGTATACACACACACAGACACACACACACACACACACACACACACACACACACACACACACACACACACACACACACACACACACACAGTCATAAAAAGGAAGCTTCACTGCAGCCAAAAAGCTTACATCTTTTAGTGGACTGTGCTGTTATAAGATGTGCTGTGTCAGCGTCATCCCTGCTTGCCTGAATGGTGCGTAATGTGGTGGCGAGGAGAGTGATCGTCAGATGGCTGTGTCAGCACCATCCCTGTATGCCTACATGGAGCCCCACTACCCAAGGCCAACATCCGTGAATCTAGCAAATGTACGAGGGAAAAGTTGATGCAGGGTGGTGCACTTCTTACTTAGTTTAGACAGATTGAAGATGCTGAAATGGTAACATTAGATTCTAATGTGGTGGCAAGCGTCATCCCTGACAGTGCACCTCTAACCAAGGCCAGCATCCATGAATCTGGTAATCAAAAGTTCAAAAGAAAAGTTGATGCAGAAGGGAGACAATTTAATGAAAGATGGGAAAGCGAATATATGTTTATACTTCGCAAAGACAAACCGGTGTGCATTTTGTGTTATGAGGCGGTGTCAGTGACAAAATAAGATTTAGCAGGAAGCTAGCTATATGTGGCTGAAGAAATTGCCAGGTGTTTTTCAGAGTTTTTGCCTGGTGCCTTTTTGAAGCAAATGCATGGTTTTATGATTTGCATGATAATGATTTGTTAACATCCTAAGCCCAGCGAAATCAGGGTACAGGAGGGGCAGGGATCAACAAAACATCATAAGATGTGATGATATGATCACAGCATTCAACCATAAACTTTCTTTATGGGAGTCCCAACTAGAACAGGGACAATCTTGCTCACTGTTTGTGTTGAGTATCTCATCCCTCTGCTCGGTTGGCTATTAAAGTGGGCCAGTTAATTGATGAGTTTGATCGTCGCTTCTCTGACTTCAGAGCACAGCACTGTGCTTTGACATCTTTGCCAATCCTTTCACAGCCGACATCAACAGTGCACCCCATCACCTTCAGAAGGAGTTTATAGAGCTTCAAGCCGATAGTGGCCTGAGAGCAAAGTTCCAGGATATCCAGATAGAGGACTTTTACTGTCTACTGCCCCCTGACTTGATGCCACAGCTAAGACTTCATGCTGCCCGTGTTATGTCCATGTTTGGGAGCACCTATCTGTGTGAGCAGATGTTTTCAATAATGAATCTAAACAAGAACATGCACAGATCGCGCATCACCTATGAAAACTTCCAAGCTGTTTTGTGGGCTGCAACAGCACAAGACATAAAACCAGACATTGACTCACTGACCAGGGGAAAACGGTCTCAGACATTTGGCCAGAAAACAAGTAAGCGAGCAATTTCAAAACCTAAATTTCAATGTATTAAAAAAACTGTTTCTGAACTTTTTTGCTTATAGTACACTGTTTTGTGCTTTTTGTTCTTTTCAGAACATGATTAATGCACCTTGCTAAGGCTCACAGTGATGGCACTGACAGAATTTAATGCACCAGGATGGCACGAGATATGGTCTTCTACTAGTCTTAGTAGATATATAGATCTATTTTAATAAAAAAATTAATAAAAAATTTGGCCCGTAACTTAGCCTATGTGTTTTTATTTCGGCCCCTTATGTGATTGAATTTGACACCCCTGCTGTAGGCTGTAATAAAACCATCCTCCCAAACTAGGAGTACAGGAGGGAAAAAGAAGTGGGTTGAGGAAATTTCAGCTGTAATATTTTTTTTTTCAAAGACACAGGAATGTCACTATTTTCCAAATGAAATAAAGGGCTCATCACAGATAACGTTTCACAAAAAGAAAAATCTTCCATGGAACCACTAGAAGAAAATCTCAGAATCAGAATCAGTCACCTGAGGAGAAAAAAAAAAAACAGAAGTTGTTTCCTCAAAATTATTTCCCTGATCATTATGCTAGGAGTCTTTAGAATATGAAGTTTCTCATTTACCAGTAAAAACAAAATGAGAAAGGTCAAGAGCCTGACCTAAACTCAGTAAATCATTCTTGTCTAAAGTACCTGAGACAGGGGAAGGCAATGCAAGTGTTTAACTTTCTGCCCTTTTTTTTTTTTTTTACAGGAATATCCATATAAGCAGACTGATTCCTTTTAGGCACATCGCCCAGGGGAGCAGGCGTCCCAGTCTGACTAGGCAAGGAGTCACTCTCCGTTCCTCCTCAGAGACTGACATGAGTGGTTCTCTCATGCCTGCTAAGGACACTTCAACAGCCACAGAGGATGTGTCTAAACCAGAGTCCATGGTGGCTGAAGCGATTAACCAGAGGAAACCAAGGAAGATGATGAGTGGCCTGAGGAACCAGGAATCACCACAGCAGAGTCACCCATTTGCAGCAGGGGCAAACTCATGACCTGCTAAAAGTGCAAAGGCTGGCTTGGAAATGTTCTTCTTTTTGTAGCCGGAGGAAGGAGTGAAGTGAGGAACTGGCAAACTGTGCCATGGTGAAGCAGACAATGAAACCTTTAGTTCAGGTATCACTAAAAGCAGCAGTCACTGACAAAAAGAGGCAAGTATAAAAAAAATGGCATTCTCCACATAAAACATAGTGAAAAGGACCTACATGCACTTACTCCAGCCCTTAAACACAGTTTAATACAAGTTTTCACTACAAAAAAACAAAATTAAATTACACTTTTAACAAATTTTTACAGTAAAGTAAAATGAAGAACTACAGGCTTTTAACTGACTGAAAAGTAATATGGCAGTCCAATAAACATAAAATTATTAGCATTAAAGTATTTCACAGAAAAAGTAATACCTCTGTCATAAAGTAATGTAGTTTTCCCCCAAAGGGAACTTATTTGCCCAGTAATGGGGAAACACTAGCAGACTGCAGATACACGAAAGCCCCACAACATAAGTGTTTTTTGGTTGCAAGAAAGCTGTTAAAGGTGTAGCAGACCACTGATTTTCTACAGCTTTAAGCTGTCTGGTTGCTACATCTTGCACAAGATATAACCATACAACTAAGGCTACCTCAATAATGATCAAGTGATGAACATCTTTAAAGGAGCTGCTGACAGACAAGCATGGTGTGCTGAAGTCCTTGAGGTCACAGAGTCAAGACTCAAGTAAACATTAACAAATTTTGCAATTTAGTCTCAAGCCTTCTTTCAATGGGCATTGCAAGCAGTGGCTGATCTAGATATTTATAAGAAGGGTGAATGCCTCTATTATTAAATTGTATGTGCATGTACGAAGAAAACATAAGCACTACAGTCCACAGGTTTTAAACCCTAAAGTTAAGGGAATACACTGCTGCGCCAAGCCACGACTGATCTACATGAAAAGTGTCCTAAACATATTGCAGCCTTGGCTATCAGTTTAATAAACTAACTTCAGCACTTACACTTGAAAATTAGAAGTTATGTACCTACCATAACATTCCATGTTAGTTGTCTTCTTCTCGCCTTCTTTCTTGCTGGATGGGTTCGGAGCCGATCCTCGGTTCCGACTCGGCCACTCTAAAAGCTTGTGAGCTAGTTCTACCGGCTCGAGGCTCCCCTATATCCCACAATGCTAGGCGGTAACTCCTCAGATCTCGTTTGAAAGCTAAGCCCAGCAAGGAAATTCCATAAAAGGAACAAAACAAACTCCTCTAGGTCTGTCCAGGCTAGGGGGAAGGAGGGTGGGACACAAGAAAGAAGGCGAGAAGAAGACAACTAACATGGAACGTTATGGTAGGTACATAACTTCTAAATGTTAAGTTGTCTATCTCGCCTTCATTCTTGCTGGATGGGACCGCGTCCCTAGCACCTTGTCCCGGGTGGCCTATCGGAACAGACTCTTGAGTACAGTGGAACCAAAGTTGGCTCGGTCCCTAGAGGCCAAGTCCAACTTATAATGAGAAATGAAGGTATGGGGAGAAGCCCAAGTAGCTGCAGAACAAATCGAATCAATAGGCAGCCTATCCTGGAAAGCTATAGATGTGGATAAAGCTCTAGTTGAATGAGCCCTGGGTTTGGATGGAAACTGTTGATGTCTGATCTCATACACAAGGGTAATCAACGAAGTAAGCCATCTAGAGAGAGATACTTTAGAAACTGGAAGGCCCATTCTACCTTCTGCATAAGAAACAAACAGTTGGTCAGACTTCCTGAATTGTTTGGTCCTGTCTAAATAGTACCTAAGTTGGCGATGAACGTCTAAGCAATGTAATTTTTGTTCTGACCTGTTCGAATAATTAGGGAAGAACACAGGAAGATCAATGGTGTGATTCAAATTTGCCAGTGAAGCTACCTTAGGAAAAAGGACGGGTTAGTACGTAAGGACACCCTATCCTTATGAAACAAAAGATAAGGGGGTCGACTACACAGAGCATGGAGTTCAGAGACTCTTCTAGCTGAAGTGATAGCTACTAAAAAGAGTGTTTTCCAAGATAGTAACGTCATTGAACATGAAGCCGCAGGTTCAAAGGGGGGAAGAATTAAGGATGCTAGAACCAAGTTGAGATCCCATTGAGAAGGAGGATCCCTGATAGGTGGTTTGAGGAGAAAAACTCCCTTTAAAAAGGCTTTGCAGAGTTTGTGAGACATAATGGAGGACTCTGAGACTCCAAAATGAAAGTTCGATATTGCTGCCAATTGAACTTTGATGGTAGACGGAGATGAACCTGAGTGGTAAAGTTCGGCTAGAAAGTCTAAAACTGATTGAATGGAAGCAGTGAAAGGATCTATATTCTTTGACTGCGCCCAACACGAAAAACGTTTCCACTTACTATGATAAATTTTCCGAGTGGAAGATTTATGAGAGGCTATCAAAATATCTCGAACTGAGTGAGATATTAGAGGAAGCCTGGCTAGAGTTGGAATTGGAGGAACCACGCTGTGAGGTTCAGAGAAGGGAGGGAGTGGTGCAACTGACCCTACTGATGGGTCAAGAGGTCTGGAACTGGGTCCAGATACCAAGGTTGCTCCAACAGATAACGGTGGAGAAATGGGAACCAAACCTGTCGAGGCCAGTAAGGGGCAATGAGGATCATGTAAACTTCCTGAGAGATGGCTTTCTGTATTAGTTGAGATATCAGTGGGAAGGGAGGAAAAGCATACAGAAGTCCCTGGGGCCAATCGTGTACTAGAGCGTCTCTGCTGGGGTGGCCTGGTTGGGGAAAGAGGGTGAAAAAATCGTTGTACTTGCTGTTTTGGGGAGTAGCGAAAAGGTCGCAGCAAGGCCGGCCCCACTTTCGAAAAACTTTCTCTAACACTGAATTCTTCAGAGACCACTCGTGAGGCATGAGAATAGCTCTGCTGAATTTGTCCGCAATCACACTGGACTTCCCGGGAATGTGCGTTGCTAACAGAAACCGCTGAGAAGAAATCGTCCATTGCCACAGTCTGAGTGCCTCTCGACATAGGGGGTAAGATCTGGTTCCGCCTTGTTTGTTGATGTACCACACTACAGACATATTGTCTGTCTGAATTGCTATAGTTCCCTTGGGAAGAGAGTCTTGTAAGGCTTGCAACGCTAAAAGCACTGCTCTCATCTCTAGGACATTTATGTGCAAGTGGCACTCGAAAGGTTGCCACATGCCTTGGACCGTCCTGCCCTGGTAATGCCCCCCCCCACCCGATCAGGGAGGCGTCCGTTGTCACTGTAGCAACCGGAGGGGAAGGGACGAAAGGTCTCCCTAGGAAGAGCTGGGGAGACGTGATCCACCAAGAGAGATGATTCTTGCACGAATGTGTTATCCGAATAGGATCGGACATTGGAAGTCGTCGGAAAGACCATTGTGTGAAGAGCATCCATTGTAAGATTCTCATATGGAAGCGAGCTAATGGTAGAAGAGGGATGGCCGCCGCCATAATCCCTAAGACCTTCAGGATCAATCTGGCTTTGACTTTGTTGCTCTGCAAGACAAGAGAGACCTGCTATTCTCTGCTCTGTGAGTCTGGCTGACATGTTGACTGTGTCTAGATTTGCGCCTATGAAGGTAATAACACGACAAGGCGACAAGACAGACTTTTCGTAATTTATTGAAATGCCTAGTGTTTGACATGTGTGAAGAGTGTAGTCTCTGGCAAGAAGCAAAAGATGCTTGGTGGGGGCTGTAAGGAGCCAGTCGTCTAAATACGGAAACACTTGGAATTCTTGTCGTCTCAGATGAGAGGCGACCACTGCCATGCATTTGGTAAACACTCGGGGGGGCTGTAGTGAGTCCAAAGGGCAGGGCCCAATTGGAAATGACTGGTTCCCAGCCTGAAGCGGAGGAATCTCCTGGAGCGTCGACTCATTCTGATGTGATAGTACGCATCCTGAAGATCTATTGAGCACATCCAGTTGTCCCGCCCCAAAAAGGGTAGAATGGACTGCAGCGTGACCATCCGGAACTTTGTTTTCTTGACAAACTTGTTCAAGTTGCTGAGATCCAAAATGGGTCTCCAGTCCCCTGTTTTCTTTGGAACCAAAAAGAATTTGGAGTAGATTCTGGATCCTTGTTGGTCTGCTGGAACTGGTTGAATGGCTCTTTTTGCAAGCAGCTTTGAAATTTCTAGTGCTGCTTGCTCCCTTTGACTGGGTGGAACGTCTGGAAGGGATTTTTTGGATTGCTTTGGAATGAGAAGGAATGGGATTCTGTAGCCTTCAGAAATGATAGACTGTACCCACTTGTCTTGAGTTAGGGATAGCCAGGCTTCTTGGTACAGAGATTATCTTCCCCCGACTGCCTCCGAAGGTGGACAGTCAGGCAACACCTCAGGGATGCTGAAAAGGCTCGTCGGAAAAGGTTTCTCGACTGCCCTGATTCTGCAGGCCCCCTCTGCCTCTAGGACGGCGTCTACCATTATTGTTCCCCCCTCTGCCTCTAGAGGGGAACTGACTTTGTGCGTCAGGCAAATCTCCCTGAGAATGTTTGCGGAACCACATCTTTCCCCCCTTCTGGCCTTTGGGGTAAGGCCTAGAAGGAGTAGAAAAACGGACTCCGACGGCAGAGAGAGTTTTGCCATCAGCCTCGCACATAGTCAGGGTTTCCTTCACTTGAGGACCAAATAGGGATGATCCATCAAAAGGGGAGTTAGTGAAGGACGCCTTGAAAGGGTCTGCAAAGTTACATAGCTGCATCCAGGCATGCCGACGTAAGGCCACACCTGTACCTGCCGCTCTACTCGCTCCATCCGCCGCATATGAAAGGAGGCGCATGGAGGAGTTAGATATAGAATTAAGGGTCGCCAGCTGAGAGTTCATCCTATCTTGAAAACCCACAGCTGTTGGGTCCTTTAACATTTCGCTCGCTTCCTTGAGCAAATCCCTCTGAAGACGAGTGAAATGACACATGTAATTCAGCGAGAGCATAGTTAAGGTCGCTGATGAGAACATCCACTTCCCGTACCTGTCCATAGACCTAGACTCCTTGTTAGGAGGATGAACAGGCACCGAAGGATCAGCTAACTCCTTCTTGGTGGCCGCAGCCACCACCATAGCATCAACAGAGACGCCTTTGGTTAAAAATTCTTTGTCCTTGGGGGCAGTGATAAATTTTGATGGTCTCCTGGGGGTGGGTTCCACTGAGTCAGGAGCCGTCCAGGCCTTCTTTGCCACCACTTGCATGAGGGGGTCAAAGGGAGGGGACACCCAGGAGGTGGAAGGGCAAGAGCCAAATGCCTTAAGATACACCGATTCATCCTCTGAAGGGTTGAGGACTGGCCAATTCCCCCTCTGTTTTAAGATTTTAAGGATGTCTGCAAAAGAGACATCTTCAGAGGGGGAATGAGGGGAACCTTCAGAATCCTCTAAATCAGTGTCAGAGGTGACAGACTCGGGGGAGTCAATGTGCTTCCTTCTTGCACTGCCTCTTCCTAGGGGGCTCTCCTACCGGGTCAGGAGAGGCCTCGGAAGAGGAGGAGATCCCTACTGGGGATACTTGAGGAGCTGGCTCTCTAAGATCCAGGATGAGAGAGTGAGCAGAAATCACCGGAGGCACCGTGGAGGGAGGGGCAGACGGAGCCGACTGTGGAGCTGAACCAGGTTCTAACACGCTCCTCATGACCACGAAGGCACCCTTGTCAGGCAGAGCCAGAGGTCTCCGCTCCGAAAAGCTGAAAACCTCCCCCGGCACCGAAAGTGATGGCTCTGAGGCCGATGTCGGAGCCGAACTCACCAGCGCCGAAGCACCGAGAGGGAGAGCGGGGTCGGACAAAGGTCCGATGCCACTCACCCCCTCGGAGCTGACGAGGGAAGTCCGGCGCCAAGATTCTTCCAAAGACATCGGAGCAGACGACGGCACCGAAGACAATGGTATCGGTTCCGACGCCACCACAGTCTCGGGTCCAAGCCGCCCCGGCTCCGAACTCAAAGGAGTCAGAGGAGGAACATTCTGAGTGATGGGATTAGCCCTCGACTGTTGAGTCGGACTTTGAAGCATCTGGGCCAGTGCCTCGGACTTAAGAAGTCAACTCACTACCCTCTGAAGGTCATGATCTGATAGTCTCGACAACCTAGAGGAGTGAGATCTATGGCTCCATTCAGACAGCAATGGTGATGCTGGAGCCGAATGAACGGAGCCGATAGATGGTGACCGGGACCTTTTTCTGGAGGTTGGTTCCGACAATTTGATCGGAGCCGACTCACCAATGTCTTCCTCGGCTCCGGCCGGAGCCGAGGAAATAG
>NC_056725.1:960074379-960089379 GCF_019279795.1 Protopterus annectens
CTTCCAGAATGAAGTTTAAATCTTAAGGGGGTATAGTTCTCTTACTGTAATACTAAAAAGATTCCCTTGAGAAAGGCGTTATAAGGCTTATGCGAGGTGAGGGAACGTTCCTGGTGCTATGCATGAAAATTAGAACCAGCACTTTCAGTGTGAAAAACTATGTTAAAAACTGAAGGACATCTGGAATCTGGGCTGAAGAGGGTCAGTGTTCTGAAAAGGGGTCTGTATAACAAAACATTTCAACTTTTCACAGTAAAGTCAATGGGAAGATTCGTTCTGAGAGGCTATTAGGATTCTGATCACCTTAGAAGAGAGAGAGAAATATGTCATTGAACATTACATAATTGGAGAAACCATTCAGTTTTAGGTTGGGAAGATCTGGGTGAGGTGTCCCAGAGGGATGCAAAAGAAGATCCTGGACTGGATCTAATACCTAGGGGGGATTCCATGACATATGTCCTGAGAAGGGAAAACAAAATCTGCCTGGACCAAAAGGGGGCTAGGAGGATGGCAGAGACCTTGCACCTGATCAGTTTCTAGGAAAAAAAATGTTGATCAGGTTAAAAGGAGGAATGGATAAAGAAGACTAGAAGGCCATGGGTAAGTTAGTATATCTCTTGGTGACTGTCCTGTCCCTGTGTTGGGATCAATGGCAAAGTACTTACTACATTTGGTGTTGTCCAGAGAGGTAAAAAGGTTGCAGCAGTAAAATCCCCCAGTGACTGAAGATTTTTTTGCTTTTACTGGATTGAAGGATCACTAGTGAAGCATCAGAAGGGATTTGCTGATCCTGTCCATAAAACAAGTGAGAGCTTCTGGAATGTATGCTGCTCTGAGAAAACAGTGAGAGGTAATCACACACCATCAAATCCTCACTGCTTCCTGACAAGGGTACAAATCTTGTTTCACCTTGTTTGTTGATGGACCAACCTCCCAAAATGTTGTCTGCTTAGACAGAAATCACTTTCAGAAGATGACAGTCCTGAAGTTCCTGTAACTTGAGGAGAACCACCTGCATCTCTAGGACAAACATGTGAATATACTGGCCTCTTTAGGCGTTCAGAAACCTTGGACCCCCCCCCAATGTAATGTCCCAGTCCACCCACACCCACCCTAGGGAGGAGGCTTCCATATTTAAAACTACTACCAGAGGTGGAAGGAGGAAAGGCCTGCTTGAATGGATAACAGAGGAGTACAGCTACTACTGCAAACATTTCCTGCAGGTATTGTTATTAGAACTGGTTCAGAGGGAGGATGCAGAAGTTGAGACCACTACACTTGTAGGAGCCATTGTAATATTCCATATGCTAACATGCAAACTGAATCAGTAGCATTGACCATGCCTTTAATCTAAGAAACCTGAGAACCAGTCTGGCAATTAGGGATGTAGCCTGAAGAAGAATTAACACTGCCTGCTTCAAAGACTGAATTCTGACCAGCAAGAGGGAAACTATGGATTTGTTAGTGTCCAACTGACAGACTATGAAGAAATTTCTCTGGGTTGGTTGAAAGTTTGATTTCTGGAAGTTTATGTAAATTTCCAAAGAAAGATACAGCCTGAACAGATAGACTTATGAGAGCCAAGATTCCCTCTGTTGCATAAGCTCTAAACTTTTGCCAAAGGAGGTGTCTTCCACAGGGTTTTGTGGAGAGCCTTCTCTGTCATCTGTGTAGATATCTGACATGACACACTCTGATGGGGAGTTTATGTATCTCTTCTTACATGCACACTTTCATGGCAGGGCAGTATGTCCTTACTCCTCAGAGGATTCTGCCTACTGTAGTGCAGTAGCAATGAGGTCCACAACTCAACTCTGACACAAAGACGCTTGATGAGAAAGAGGTGAGAAGGAGTGGGAGTATCAGGGTGGAGCCAATCCTAATGATGTATGTCTCTCTGCTCTCATTTGCAAGACCATCATCCTTCCATGACCTGGAAAGCAGCTCAACTTCTGCTGGATCAGAGGATGCTGTCTCAGCAACCTGGTCTGTTCCCCCTGAAAGGGAAATAAATGGACAGAACCAAAGATTACACCCCCAAAACAGAGAAAGAGGACAACCTCAAGGAGGAGATTTGAAATGAAGACTCGAACAATAAAGTCTCAGACAAACCAAAGGAGATGTATGAAACAACTCTCAAGACTGTGATAAAGCCTCATCAGATCTTCAGTCCTGAGCTGGCTTTGGCCCAGATGCTGTCACAGTCAATTGCATCAGATCCAATACCTCCAGTATCAAAGCTGGAGCCAAGTTCAACACTAAGGGGACAGGCCCCCCCCTGGCTTAAGAATGGGTTCAGACACCACCTGGGCAGAGAAATGCAACAGAGAAGGAACTACCTACCTTTGCAGGTCTGCCTCTAATGTACTCTTTTAGGACCTGAAGGATCTCAATGATGATGTGGAAAGAGACTGAGAAAGGTTCCAGTGCAGTTTATTCTCAGATGAAGTTTGCATTGTAGGTCTTTAGGGTGAAGTGTCCTTAACCATTATTCGTTCCACAAGCACGATCGATTGTACAGTGACCCTTCTGAACAGAGTCTTTCTGATATACTTGTTAATGTGAGGGAGGTCCAATATGGGTTTGCAATCCTGTTTTTCCTTCAGAACCTCAACTATGAATCCTTAGATTTGGGTGTCTGACTACATTTTTTGAATTTACAGGTCTCTGGATCTTGGGTAAAGAGCCCCTTAATAATCAGTTCATTTTTCCTGTCTGCTAAAGCTCTCAGACCAAAGGCAGAGTAAATGGCACATTACTCAGATAAATGACTAGCACCCAAACACACTACATACAAATCATGACAGTCTTGGGGGGGGGGGGTATTTTGTGTCTTTTGGTGCACTTCTTAAAACTTTTCTCCTTACCCTTATCCCTAATGAAGACCTACAAAGGAAACAAACACTAACGAAGGAGAAAATAGTGTTGAACCAACAGTTACCACAAATCACTAAACTCCTAAATACTAAGCATAAAAATAGAACAGATTTTCTTTTGTGACTGTGTGTGTGTGTGTGTGTGTGTGTGTGTGTGTGTGTGTGTACAGACACACAAACAACTCAGTTGCTTAATAAAATTCACGAAAGCCAAATCTGAGCCTAAAATAGCTAACGAAGCCAAAGACAATGACATGATATAATTTTTAGTTATGTTTGCAATCTCAAAAGCACAGTGCAGCAATGCTCGGCGCTGATTGCGAACAATGTTACCTACAATGAGGCTGAAGATATAGTGAACATACTGGCCAAAACATTTAGCTCTAACTTTACCCCTCTCTGCCCTTCATATGTCTCTCTGGCTTGCCTCCAGCTATCACACACGACCGTGTTCTAAAAGTGCTATCAGAAACTAAATATACTGCATCAATGGGGCATGATAACATCCCTGGATGTATCTTAAATAGTATGAGGCATGAGTTAGCCACTCCCCTAACACTGTTCAACCTCAGCCTCCATATAGGTTTTGTGCCGACCAAACAGAGAATAGCTACAGTCATTCCTTTGTACAAAGGAAAACCTTCCACAGACCCAGGCATTTAAAAAACCATGCCTGACCAGCCTCATATGCAAAACCATGGAAAGACTTATAGAATTAATCAATGAGGACACAGAGAAAGTCCAAACACTGGATCCGTCTCAGTTTGGATTAGTCAAGGGCAGGTTATGCTTACTCAACTTGGTGGATTTTTGAAAAGATCACCAAAGCAATGGATGAAGGCAAAATGGCACACACTGCATACCTCGATCTGGCCAAAGCTTTTGAAACTTCCCCACTCAGGCACAGCAGAAAAGTAAATAAACTGGGAAGAAACCCCTACGTCGCCCACTGGATTATGAAGTGGTTCACAGTTAGGACTCATAATCAAAATAGTGGAATTTACCTCCACAAAGAGACTAGTCACCAGTGAGTCCCCCCAAGGTTCTGTGCTAGTACATGTCCTGTTTGGCATCTGCTTTTCTGAAGTAAAAGTCGATAACAATAGACTCTGGCTGACTAAGTTTGCAGATGACTGCAAGCTAGGAGCAGTCATTGAATCTCCAAATGACTTGGCCATCCTGCGCAAAGGCTTGTATCAAATAACTGATACCAAAATCATGGACTGAGACTAAATGCCAAAAAACTGCATTACTGTATCCTCTGGGAGGTCATCTACCCCAGGGAACTACTACATCGACAATATGCCCATAAGAATTTTCCCAGCTGTTTAGGATTTGGGAACTTATGCGGACAGTGACCCAGCTTTTGAACATGTGTCTACTGTTGTAAGAAAGACCTTCTATATTGGACAACTTATAAACAAAGACATTATGTCTATTTCTATGGATGTCACTGTCCCCTTTACTCAGCCCTCATTAGGCCAGTCATTGAACATAATGCCCCCTTTGGCATGTATCTGTCTAGGCACATGCAACAACTGGAATGCCCATAGAAATACCTTACTAAAAAGATACAAGTCTGAACAACACGTCCTACAGGGATGACTCAAAGCACTGTCACTATACTCAGCATTCTACAGACTGCTAAGAAGTGTCTTATGTCTGGCATACAAGGCATCCTCCGACCCATCACTGATGGATTTACTGCATATCAGCAATACTTGGTCTAGGGATCTAAACCTCTTCTGCAACATCAACAGAATGGTTTGAAGGGACAGGTGTATCTTTCAGAAGAAACTGCTGCTTTGGAATGGACTTCCCAGCCACATAAACAAAGTTCATCCCTGTCCATTTTCAAGCATAAGTTATATCTATGAATGTGAAACAGAAAATTTACCACAGAACTGCCCCTTGTACTACTAATAAACAGAGGCAGCTCTTAAATTATTTATCCCATGCACTAATCCCCTCAAATTATGTATGATATGATCCCAGTTATTCTCATTAGGGGTAATATATCATTATAGTCCATGGGATTGGGAAGGCCAATCTGTAATCAAATGAGATAGGTTATTTTGAGCACAAAAAGGGAAACTGGATAGGCTTAAAGTAACACACAAGGGCAGCTAGCCTAGTAGTTACCTATGAACCTACATTCAGTCTGATGGAAGAAAAAGGGATCAGAAAACAGTCAAAAAACACAATTTGACTGTAATACCTAGACTATCAATTTTCTAAGTAGTTCTATAAGAAGAGAAAGTCACAAAGGTTAAATGATGAAAACAAATAGCAATGTGGAGCACTTAGTTTATCAACAGCATTAGAAATCCTCACCTGTTCATGATGGTGGCAAATGAGAGCTCCAGTAATTAAGGCCTTGATGGGAGGAAAAATCTTAAAGGAGTGGAAGGCCGGAGCACTAATGCTGCAGAGTTGGCTACAAGTGGCTCAAGGACCAACAGGTTAGATCGGACAAAGTGAATGAATATGAAACAGACAGGGCCTTCTTTTTAGGGACCACCCCCAATGTAGTTAACAGCATCTTATTATACTTAACTATTTGGGTAAAGTGGCAGATGATACTAAAATATTGTATCAAGGTTTTTGCTCCAAAACTCCAAACATGTATCTGAAAATTCCTACTCCAGAAGAAAGATGTCTCTCTACATCACTGTAAAAGATCTGTCATGTGCAAACTTACAAAATGACAACAACTAGGATATTAAATAGTATGCTTCTGTGGGAAACAGAACATTTGTCAACCCTTTGGGAAATTACATTTATATGGACTGGGCAATACCATATCACTGTAATGCTATCTTGAGAAATGGCAGGAAAACACATCAACTTCTGTGTAAACTCAAGGCTGTCCAGAAAATCTGAGATCACCGAAAAGGGTATTATACTGTACACGGACTATTTTGGATGCTTAGGTTGTCAGAGACAAGATATTAACATTCATTTATTTTAACTCCTACTACCTAATTTATCAAGTTTCAGTTTGCAGACAGGAACAGCCTACCCTGGCATTCCATGGATGTATATAAGAGAAAAATGAATCTCAAGGAGGATGCTAGTTTCTTTCTTCTCTCTCACACACACACAATGTACACCTACCGGCAATTTGAGGACTACCATTTTGCTTACAGGATATGTTTGGGAAACCAAAGCATCTGCAGACACGGGCAGGGCATGCAGACTCCAAACAAAAGGCATCCTAGTTGAGATATGAAAGAAAAGCAAAATGTGCAGAACCCCAAATTAAGGTAAACATAATTCCTTAATGATAAGTAGCTTTACTTTTTTTTGTGAGGTCTTTTTCACCTTCTTTTATTAGTACAGAAAGCAATGTAGTCCGATTCCTTCTCATCCCAGTTCACCAGAAATGATTCGCTAACTAAACATCAACAATGAAGGAATGTGTGTGTGTGTGTGTGTGTGTGTGTGTGTGTGTGTGTGTGTGTGTGTGTGTGTGTGTGCGCGCGCTCACGTGTGTGGGGAGTTGACTGGGGTCAGCAGTACAATCACGAAGTGCAGCTCCAAAAGAATTTACTCCCATGCTGAAAGCAATATTTCTGCCTTAACTCTCTACCCTTTCCCTACATCTACTAGATTATCTAACACTTGTGTGTCTCTCTCTCTCTTACAGTTAACATCCTCAGGTGTTCCCCCCCATCATCCAACTAAATGGGTTTTTCCCTCCTGCATAACACAGGAGACTTCTATGAATTTTATCTGCTAACCTGGCTTCACAGAAAGTTACCACGGAGAGGAATCCCAAATTCAGAACCTTACCAATGTATGTAGCTTAAGGCTAATTACCTGAACAACTTATTATTTTGTACCACCTATATATACTACCCTGCCTTCTCGAGTGTGCATGTTAAGCAGCCTATCGCAGACCCTTGGACACTTGTCCCCCTCCAGTCCTGACTTAACCTCATTTAGTATTATAGAAACTGCTCTTGCTAATCCCACAGGTTGATATCCCCTTTAACCACTAGGTGGCAATATCTACCACTATAACTATATAGCCGGACAACTTTTATTATCCTAAGGATTTTAATTTTGTTTTTTTTATTCCCATACTAAATACAAGCAGATTAGATAACTACTCCTACCCTCTATCCCTAAACCTGTTTAAGTACAAACTCCCATCATCCCAAAGCCCAGACTAACAGAAGGTTTGTAACTTACACTGAATACTTTCTTCCCTGTTGTTTGAACAGCAGTGGCTGATACTTTCTCAATTGCACTCACCTCTTTTGCTCTTGCCCCGCTCCGTTCACCCTGTGGGCTCATTCCACTCCCCTACCCTACAACCCAATTCCCACCCACCCGCAGGGGTCCTAATCTTATACCATCTAACCACACGTCCTTCCCTCTTCCACCAATCTCAAACCCTTCACAACTGTTAATTAACTCCAATTCCCTCGTTTCACTTACCTATCCCAATTTCCCTAACCACACCCGCCACCTATTTCCTTCCACACTTAGTATACCTCCAAGCCTATAACAAGAACCTAACATACTCTTCCAGATGTATAAGCTACCCTCCCCAGCCCTCTTACAGAGGTTATTCATACTTACACTTCTTCCACCTCTAACTTTAGCTTACCTGCTAACCTCCTGTGAACACTTAATATATCCACACTTTCTCCACCCCAATAGGCTATCTACCTCTTCTTCTCTACCTATTTTCACTAACCATGTTAACATAACATCTACACCCAGCTATTAGCAAAATACCACAGGATAACCCACATTACATATGACTCTCCCAATCCCAGAAAATCTCTAACACTATATAGTAAATTCCCAAATCCTAGATTTTAAACACTATTCCTCCCTTTAAAAGATAGAGACATTTACCCAAACCCAGGCCCAATAACTGCTACTATCACTCAACTCCATAACCCCCATACTATCCACTCCCTTACCAAACCACCTAACTCACTCTTATTAACTCACCTCAACATATGTAGCATTAATAACAAAGTTGCACAACTCCATGCTCTCCTGGAAGTCTACTCCTTTGACTTTCTTTGTTTAAAAGAAACTTGGTTAAAACCTGTAACTAAAGACAATGAAGTCATCCCACTCAGTTACAATATTTTGCGACTTGACCGTACAATCAAAAAGGGTGGTGTAGCTATCCTTTTTAAATCTGGGCTACAGATTACTACCTATGACTATAAACCACCTCAAGACTCCAACGCTGAAATTCTTATTACCAATCTTCAACTTAACAAATTCAAATCCATTTATATTATCTATACCTATCTTCCGCCTGGTAATAACATTGCTATAATAGAGAATATCCTTTGCTGGCTATCCCAAAATTTACCCCAAGAAACCATAACCCTAGGTGATTTTAACATTGATTGGAAGTGTTGTAGCAGTACCCACCCTACAAGCCATATTAACCTTTTTGGTTTTTACAAACCATTACCTTCCCTACCAGGATAAACAAGCCTAATAAGAAATAAAGTACCTTAGATTGGATTCTCATAAATAATCATCCCCAGACATATGAAGCTGGAACCCTCCCTGATGATGTAAGTGACCACTCACTAACCTACATCATCAGGCTTAAAACCAATCTACCTAATCCAACCATATCTAGGACAATTAGAACCAAGAAAAACTTCAACCCTGATCTCTTCCAAAGGGAACTAAGAGCATGTAACTGGTCTCCCTTAAAATACCTCACACCGGAGGAAGCTGTTAATTTCTTTAATTCTAACTTCCACCATGCCCCAAACCTGCTCTATCAAAATGAGAACTAAATCTGCCCCATGGCTTTCAAAAGAAACCAGGCAAATAATTCAACTCAGAAATAAATACTGGAATATATCTCGCTTAACTAAAAACCCAGTAGATCAACAAAACTTCAGGCAACTAAGAAATGAAACTAAAAAAGCTGTACTGTCTGACAAAAGAAACTACTCCCTACAATTTCAGCAGACTCTCCATAATAAACCACAAAAGTTCTGGGCAAGTATTAATCAATTATTATACCCAGGTCAATCCATCACCCAAACCCACAAGGCACAGAGCACGAGAATCCCAAGCAGACTCCTAATGCCTTTAATACCTTTTTCACTGAAGCCATTCAAACCCTTGCCAGTCAGTTATCCACTCAGGACCTATCTATATCCAACTCTATCACTAACCCACCCCCCATTGCTCCTCCAACCAGTCCCAATTACATATATTCTTGCCCTTATCCAAAAACTGAAACCATGCACTCCTTCAGCAGACCAACTACCCGCTGAATATCTGCAAAAGGCAGCCAAATCCATCGCCTACCCCATTTCCATTCTTATCAATAGAACTATCAGTGAAGGACACATCCATAGAATATGGAAGGTCTCCCATATTATCCCCCTTCATAAGGGAGGTAACTCTATTGAATTCTCCAATTACCATCCCATTGCCCTACTGTCTCCCCTAGCAAAGATCACGGCAAAATGCATCCATAGATAATTGCTAGACCTAATCCAAAATAACTTACTTTCCAACTCTCAACATGGTTTCAGACCTTCCCACAGCACTACTACTGCCCTCCTTTCCTTCGCTGAATGCATCAACAAAAACTGTAACCTCAATATGCCTTCCTCTGTACTGTTTATAGATCTGTCTAAGGCACTCGATATGGTAAATCACCAGATACTTGTAAATATCCTCAAATCTCTGTCACTAGATGCATTAGCTATAAAATGGTTCCAATCCTATTTAGACAACAGGCCGTTCTTTGGCATAACACTATCTACCCATCTGCCAATTAACATAGGTGTCCCTCAAGGGTCCATATTAGGACCTCTCCTATTTTCTTTATTTATTAAGGACCTTCACCTAACAATCCCCCATGCTACATGCATACAATATGCAGATGATTCCACACTGATATGCTCAGCCACATCTATATCTGAACTTCACTCCCTTACCCAAAAGGTCTTTAACACAGTTGAATAAGAAGTTATGTACTCACCATAACGTTCCATCTGTGTAGGTGGCTTCATTTGTCTGCAACCTGTGGGTCTTGGATCCGATATCGGATCCGAGCCGGCAACTTGTTTCATAGCTAATCGATCCGAGCTCCTAGCTCCTCCCCTCACCCATAATCCCCTGCCAACCCTCCATGACCTCAGATCAAGTTTGCCCCTCTATAGATACCCAAAAAGGGTATTCCAATAAACAACCTACATAGATCCATTCTGAAGGTCAGGGGGAAGGAGGGGGGGGGGTGGTTGCAGACAAATGAAGCCACCTACTCAGATGGAACGTTATGGTGAGTACATAACTTCTTAATCTGAAGTAGGGACTTCATATGTCAGCAACCTGTGGGACAGAGTCCCCAGCTACCTGAATCTTGGGTGGCCATCATGGAAGTATATTGCGGAGCACTGCAGAGCCAAAGGATCCTCTCCCTCTAGAAATTACGTCCAGTTTGTAGTGGTTAATAAAGGTATGAGATGAGGCCCAAGTGGCTGCCGAACAAATATCATCCAATGGAACCCTAGATTTGAAGGCAGCAGAAGTAGAGATGGAACGAGTGGAATGTGCACGAACTCCTCCAGGTGCAGGTCTCCCAGAAGCTTGGTACGCTAAAAGAATACATTGGGAAATCCAGCGTGACAAGGTGATTTTTGAGACTGCTTTCCCCAAATTGAATTTGGCAAAGGAAATGAACTGCTGGTCGGATTGCCTGTGACCAGCAGTCCTATGAGTATAAAAACGTAGCTGCCTATGAACATCTAATGAGTGCAGCTTGTACTCTCCTTTATTCTGATATTTAGGAAAGAAGACCGGCAGATTTATGGATTGATTTATATTGGTTTCTGATGCTATTTTGGGAAGGAAGGAGGGATTGGTTCTGAGGTACACCCTGTCCGGATGAAAAATTAAGTACGGAGGCTTCACAGAAAGGGCTTGAAATTCTGAAACTCTCTTCGCTGAAGTAATGGCTACAAGGAATGTTGTTTTCCAGGACAAGTATTTGAGATCCACTGAAGTGGCAGGTTCAAAAGGGGGAGCAGTTAGGGCTTGAAGAACCAGCGAAAGATCCCAAGGGGGTACGGCTTCTTTGATAGGGGGTCTGAGCAGAAAAGTACCCTTGAGAAAAGTTTTACACAATTTGGCCGACATCAAGGGCCCTGTGTCATGTCCCACATGGTAATGGGAGATGGCCGCCAATTGTACTTTGACGGTTGAGCAGCTAGCGCCTTCCTGAAAGAGTCCGGTTAGGAAGTCTAGTATGGATGGAAGAGGGGCCGTAAAGGGATCTAGATTATGATGCTCTGCCCAGACGGAAAAATGTTTCCATTTACTGCGGTATACTTTCCTGGTGGAAGGTTTATGTGCTGCCACGAGGATGGCTTTGACTGGTGAAGAGATATCGGGAGTCCTAACTATGAGTGGAACTGGAGCAACCAAGCTGTCAGCTTCAGACTGTCCAGATTTGGGGTCGACAAGCCCGATGGATGGGAGATTAGATCCGGACTGGGATCCAGAATCCAGGGGGGATTCACTAGGTGAGACCACAGGTAAGGGAACCAAGTTTGCCGAGGCCAGAATGGGGCAATGAGGATCATCCTGCTCCCCAACCACGAGGCTTTCTGTAAGAGTTGTAGCATCAGGGGTAGAGGAGGCTAGGCATAAAGTAGACCGGGCGGCCAAGCATGCACCAGAGCGTCTCTTGGGGTTTCCCCTGGAGGGGGAAGAGCGAAGAAATTGTCACATTTGGTGTTTGAGGGAGAGGCAAAGAGATCGCAGCAGGGGTGCCCCCATATTGCGAATATCTGCTTCGCTACTAGTGGGTTGAGAGACCACTCATAAGGGGAAAGAATAGTGCGGCTGAGTTTGTCCGCTAGGATGTTGGCCCGCCCCGGAATATGCGTTGCAATCAGAAAGCGGTTGGCGGAAATCGCCCATTCCCACACTCTCATGGCTTCGCGGCATAGAGGATAGGACCTGGTTCTCCCCTGTTTGTTGATGTACCAGACAACAGACATGTTGTCCGACTGAATTGCAATAGTTCCTATGGGGAGGAGATTCTGAAGTGCTTGCTACGCGTACAGCACCGCTCTCATCTCCAGAATGTTGATATGCAGGGAGGTCTCTGTATCATTCCACGTGCCTTGGACTGTCCTACCTGAATAATGCCCCCCCCCCACCTGAGGCGGGAGGTGTCCGTGGTCACCGTGGCGAAAGGGGGAGGAGTGCAGAAGGGTTGGCCCATATGGAGATCCAAAGCATGAAGCCACCATAACAGGGCCCTCCTGCAAGCCTTGCTGATAGCGATGGGGTGATGGAAAGGAAAAAACTGAAAGGACCATTGCACTAGAGGGGTCCACTGCAGTACCCTCATGTTCAGGCGGGCGCATGGAAGGAGCGTTATCGATGCTGCCAAGGAGCCCAGCGCCCTCAGGACCAATTCCGCCGGTGGGGCTTCTGACTGGGGGATGGCCCGCACATGAAGTTGCAAATTCCGTAGTTGTTCCGAAGTCAGGAAGGCTCGTAGATATCTGGTGTCTATTCTGGCTCCTATAAATTCTATGACTTGTGTCAGAGCAAGAAAAGATTTGTCCGCATTGATCATGATGCCTAATTGGGGGGCTAGGCGGAGAAAGTAATCTCTGGCTGAGCAAAGTAGATGCCTTGTTGGGGCGGTCAGGAGCCAGTCGTCCAGGTACGGGAAGACCTGCATTCCCTGGAGTCTCAGGTGGGCCGCTATCACTGCTAACACCTTGGTGAACACCCTGGGGGCTGTGGTGAGGCCAAAGGGAAGGACCCTGAACTGGTAGTGACTGGCTCCCAGCCGGAAGCGGAGAAACCTCCTGGATCGTCTGTCCATTAGAATGTGGTAGTACGCACCCTTGAGGTCTATAGAGCACATCCAATCATTCTCCCGTAGGAGGGGGAGAATAGATTGAAGAGTGACCATTCGTAATTTTTCCTTGGTTATCGCCAGGTTCAAATGGGAAAAGTCTAGAATTGGTCTCAAGTCCCCCGTCTTTTTTGGCACCAGAAAGAACCTGGAGTAGAACCCTAATCTGAGCTGGTCTTGGGGGACGGGCTGGATGGCTCTATTTCCTAGCAGCTGCTGGATTTCTGCGACTGCAGCCTCCCTCTGATCGGGTGGTACATCGGGGAGGTTCCTGATTTTGGGGACATGAAGTATTGGTATTTTGTACCCTCTGGATATAATTCGAAGCACCCAGCGGTCTGACATGATGGACTCCCATGCCGTTAGGTGCTCCGAGAAGCGCCCCCAGACTGCCTCCAGAGTGGAGCAGCCGGGCAACCCTTCAGGGCTGCTGCGTGGGCCGGTCAGAGAAGAATTCTCTGGAAACAAAGTTCCTGGGAGCCCCTCTGCCCCTGGGGCGGTGTCCTCCCTGTCATCCTCTGCCACGGAAGGACTGGTTGTCCGGAGCGGGTTGGGAATGTTGCGATTTCCGGAACCACATCTTCTTCTGACCCTTTTGGTTCTTCGAAAAGGACCGCTGGGGAGCAGAGAAGCGGACTCTGATGGCAGACAACGTCTTCCCGTCTTTCTCGCTCTGGACTAGCGTCTCACGAACCATTTTGCCAAACAGGGCAGAACCATCAAAAGGGGCGTTCGCAAAGGACGCTTTAAAGGGCTCTGCAAAGTCACAATGCCGGAGCCAGGCCTGACATCTCATGACTAGGCCCGCTCCGCTAGCTCTAGCGGCTTCCTCGGTGGCATGGGACAATAGCCGCATAGAGGTATTCGAGATGGATCTCAGAGTGGCCATTCGGGTGGAGTACAACTGTTTGTCCTCCGCCGACATGGACTCCGGTGGGGAGGCAGCGTATTCTTTGATAAGATCCCGCTGCATCCTGATGACATGTGCCATATAGTTCAGGGACCTTACCGAAAAGTTCGCCGAACTAAAAACTCGCTTCCCTAAGCGATCCATCGAGCGGGACTCCTTGCTCGGTGGATGGACTGAGGGGCTCTCCTGAGCTAGTTCCCTCTTCGTGGCTGCCGCCGTCAACATGGCATCTACGGAGGGACCCTTGCTCCAGTGGGACCGGTCTGCCGGGGGCTCAGTATCCTGTCTGGGCGTTTAGGGACTGGCTCCACGGTGTCCGTGTCCTTCCACGCCCTGGTGGTAATAAGGTCCACCAGGGGGTCGGCCGGAGGGGACACCCAAGAGGTAGACGGGCCTGCTTCGAATGCCTCCAGAAACAAGGACTCTGAGGCAGACCACCCACCTCTGATCCTAAGCATTTCCATGATGTCTCCAAAGGAGACATCCTCAGGGGGTGATCTTGGGGAGCCTTCCCCTTCATCCAAGTCCGTGTCCTTGGTTAAGGCCTCAGGGGAGTCCACGTACCTCCTCTTACACTTGTGCTTGCGAGGCACTTCCTCGGGGGGGCTGTCCGAGGAGGTCTCGCCAGCAACATTCTGTTCCAATGGAGCAACCTGGGACATCGAAGCAGGCTGTCCCTGTGGCCGGGTGATGGAAGCCTGGCCCAGCAGACAGGGAGTGCAGGGTGGAGCCGAGACAAGGGCCGGGGGTCCGGATGCTCTCGACAGAGCCCTCTCCACTACATCGAAGGCCGAGGGGGAACCGCTCTCCCTGGGCTCCGAGAGCCGACTCCCACTCGGATCCGATGAAGGGATTGGAGCCGAGACCGTCGGATCCGAAGGACCAGTGTGCTCCGACCTGGACGGAGCCGAAGGCACACTGAATCCCTCGGATCCGAAGCTCGGCCCACGGCTCCGAGAGGTCGGATCCGACAGACTCAAGGGCAGGGTCAGATCCGAAGTACCAAGTACTGTTGGCGCCGACCCACCCCCGGCTCCGACGATGCCCGGCTCCGAACACTCCGAACCCGTGAAGCAGGTCGGAGAAGGAGCAATTGGAGCAAAAACAGGTGTCGAGCTCCCCCCCGAAGGGGGGGGAGGAAAGAGCACTCCCATCTGCAGCTGGGCCTGGATGAACCTTCGCATCATCCGGTCCAAGTCTGCATCTGACATACTGTAAGTCGATCTCAATGAGGCCACCGAGGCAATCCTGGACTGCCGCCTCGATGACCTCGATGGAGATCGGGTCTCCTCCTCCTCGGGTCCCGGGGAGAAACAAGGAGA